>NW_020946034.1:0-1288 GCF_900497805.2 Vombatus ursinus
CAGCCGATAAAAATAACATTTAAAGAGAGGCTCTACAGATTAACTTGAGACAAAGGAGTATATTCATAAGGGAAACCAGGGTAGGGATAGGGGCAGAGGGGTGGGGAGCAGAAACAAGGTAAAGGTATGAGGGCAGTATATACCACCCCAAACTGGGGCAGCAGCTGACACCTCTCAAACTGAGCTTGGAAATGGATATCTGTAAACTAGGACAGCCTGTTTCCTCCAGAGCCATTCTGGCATCTCCAAATTGGGATGGGAAAGGGCAGGACAAAGATTCAACCAGGAATGTCACCAGAGGGACCCAGGCATGACAGTGTTCTGACCACAGCAGGGAAAAGGGAATTTAAAAAAGCCTTGTGAAAAGCTGTCCCTGAGTACAAAGCTCTCACTTGTATTCCTAGATCTATCCTCATTTCATGTTTCAGGGCAACAGAGAAAGGAGTCCCACTCAAGCAGCCCTAATTGTCATCTCTCTGCCTGTCTTACCTTAGAGATAGGAAATCAATGAGCTAGGAGAATAGAAGTTTCTAGTCTAGAAGGTTCTGAGAATGGAAGATTCCCAATATGGGGTCAGGGATCCAAAAGAGTGGCAAGGAGGGAGGGGTTGTGACTCGGGCACAAACAGTATATTGAGTTGAGCTGAAATGACTACAATAGGTTATGATCAGTATGGTTGCAATAAGCACCCACATGAATAATAACACAGATCTGTCAAAAGATTGATCACACAAATTGATTTTTCAATGGGATCCAAAGGATTTTACTGATGAAGGAACTCATTCTACTCATGCAAATTACAACCCCTCTATAAGCTTCTCATCCATATCTTTCTATAGAGTTCCCATAGTGGTTCAACCCAGTTCACCAGACGCCCTTCCTGTGGGTCTTCATGTCTTGCCAATGTGTCAAATAGCCTGCCCATTCCTTGCTCTCACTAGTAATCATCCCACTTCTTTTTCTGATTATACATACCCTCAAGGATGTCTTTTAAGAAGTTGCCATGTTGTTTTATAATCATTTGGCCCAAGAGAGAATATAATTCCTTGATCCTACCAGCATTATAAAATTGCTCCCCCTAGTGCCACATGGGCCCAGTGATGCAAGATAAGCAACATTATTGACCAGGTGAAAAACTAAAAATATTTCCGATGCAAGTGAAGGCCAGAGACGATCACTGAATGGGCATGGCCTCAGTCAAACTGAGATCTGTTAAAGACCTTAGCTTGAAAAGACCAGGGTTCCCACTGCATCCTGGGCCATCTCCAGTCATTCTGTTCTATATCTG
>NW_020946035.1:0-1288 GCF_900497805.2 Vombatus ursinus
CAGATATAGAACAGAATGACTGGAGATGGCCCAGGATGCAGTGGGAACCCTGGTCTTTTCAAGCTAAGGTCTTTAACAGATCTCAGTTTGACTGAGGCCATGCCCATTCAGTGATCGTCTCTGGCCTTCACTTGCATCGGAAATATTTTTAGTTTTTCACCTGGTCAATAATGTTGCTTATCTTGCATCACTGGGCCCATGTGGCACTAGGGGGAGCAATTTTATAATGCTGGTAGGATCAAGGAATTATATTCTCTCTTGGGCCAAATGATTATAAAACAACATGGCAACTTCTTAAAAGACATCCTTGAGGGTATGTATAATCAGAAAAAGAAGTGGGATGATTACTAGTGAGAGCAAGGAATGGGCAGGCTATTTGACACATTGGCAAGACATGAAGACCCACAGGAAGGGCGTCTGGTGAACTGGGTTGAACCACTATGGGAACTCTATAGAAAGATATGGATGAGAAGCTTATAGAGGGGTTGTAATTTGCATGAGTAGAATGAGTTCCTTCATCAGTAAAATCCTTTGGATCCCATTGAAAAATCAATTTGTGTGATCAATCTTTTGACAGATCTGTGTTATTATTCATGTGGGTGCTTATTGCAACCATACTGATCATAACCTATTGTAGTCATTTCAGCTCAACTCAATATACTGTTTGTGCCCGAGTCACAACCCCTCCCTCCTTGCCACTCTTTTGGATCCCTGACCCCATATTGGGAATCTTCCATTCTCAGAACCTTCTAGACTAGAAACTTCTATTCTCCTAGCTCATTGATTTCCTATCTCTAAGGTAAGACAGGCAGAGAGATGACAATTAGGGCTGCTTGAGTGGGACTCCTTTCTCTGTTGCCCTGAAACATGAAATGAGGATAGATCTAGGAATACAAGTGAGAGCTTTGTACTCAGGGACAGCTTTTCACAAGGCTTTTTTAAATTCCCTTTTCCCTGCTGTGGTCAGAACACTGTCATGCCTGGGTCCCTCTGGTGACATTCCTGGTTGAATCTTTGTCCTGCCCTTTCCCATCCCAATTTGGAGATGCCAGAATGGCTCTGGAGGAAACAGGCTGTCCTAGTTTACAGATATCCATTTCCAAGCTCAGTTTGAGAGGTGTCAGCTGCTGCCCCAGTTTGGGGTGGTATATACTGCCCTCATACCTTTACCTTGTTTCTGCTCCCCACCCCTCTGCCCCTATCCCTACCCTGGTTTCCCTTATGAATATACTCCTTTGTCTCAAGTTAATCTGTAGAGCCTCTCTTTAAATGTTATTTTTATCGGCTG
>NW_020946036.1:0-1288 GCF_900497805.2 Vombatus ursinus
CAGCCGATAAAAATAACATTTAAAGAGAGGCTCTACAGATTAACTTGAGACAAAGGAGTATATTCATAAGGGAAACCAGGGTAGGGATAGGGGCAGAGGGGTGGGGAGCAGAAACAAGGTAAAGGTATGAGGGCAGTATATACCACCCCAAACTGGGGCAGCAGCTGACACCTCTCAAACTGAGCTTGGAAATGGATATCTGTAAACTAGGACAGCCTGTTTCCTCCAGAGCCATTCTGGCATCTCCAAATTGGGATGGGAAAGGGCAGGACAAAGATTCAACCAGGAATGTCACCAGAGGGACCCAGGCATGACAGTGTTCTGACCACAGCAGGGAAAAGGGAATTTAAAAAAGCCTTGTGAAAAGCTGTCCCTGAGTACAAAGCTCTCACTTGTATTCCTAGATCTATCCTCATTTCATGTTTCAGGGCAACAGAGAAAGGAGTCCCACTCAAGCAGCCCTAATTGTCATCTCTCTGCCTGTCTTACCTTAGAGATAGGAAATCAATGAGCTAGGAGAATAGAAGTTTCTAGTCTAGAAGGTTCTGAGAATGGAAGATTCCCAATATGGGGTCAGGGATCCAAAAGAGTGGCAAGGAGGGAGGGGTTGTGACTCGGGCACAAACAGTATATTGAGTTGAGCTGAAATGACTACAATAGGTTATGATCAGTATGGTTGCAATAAGCACCCACATGAATAATAACACAGATCTGTCAAAAGATTGATCACACAAATTGATTTTTCAATGGGATCCAAAGGATTTTACTGATGAAGGAACTCATTCTACTCATGCAAATTACAACCCCTCTATAAGCTTCTCATCCATATCTTTCTATAGAGTTCCCATAGTGGTTCAACCCAGTTCACCAGACGCCCTTCCTGTGGGTCTTCATGTCTTGCCAATGTGTCAAATAGCCTGCCCATTCCTTGCTCTCACTAGTAATCATCCCACTTCTTTTTCTGATTATACATACCCTCAAGGATGTCTTTTAAGAAGTTGCCATGTTGTTTTATAATCATTTGGCCCAAGAGAGAATATAATTCCTTGATCCTACCAGCATTATAAAATTGCTCCCCCTAGTGCCACATGGGCCCAGTGATGCAAGATAAGCAACATTATTGACCAGGTGAAAAACTAAAAATATTTCCGATGCAAGTGAAGGCCAGAGACGATCACTGAATGGGCATGGCCTCAGTCAAACTGAGATCTGTTAAAGACCTTAGCTTGAAAAGACCAGGGTTCCCACTGCATCCTGGGCCATCTCCAGTCATTCTGTTCTATATCTG
>NW_020946037.1:0-1288 GCF_900497805.2 Vombatus ursinus
CAGATATAGAACAGAATGACTGGAGATGGCCCAGGATGCAGTGGGAACCCTGGTCTTTTCAAGCTAAGGTCTTTAACAGATCTCAGTTTGACTGAGGCCATGCCCATTCAGTGATCGTCTCTGGCCTTCACTTGCATCGGAAATATTTTTAGTTTTTCACCTGGTCAATAATGTTGCTTATCTTGCATCACTGGGCCCATGTGGCACTAGGGGGAGCAATTTTATAATGCTGGTAGGATCAAGGAATTATATTCTCTCTTGGGCCAAATGATTATAAAACAACATGGCAACTTCTTAAAAGACATCCTTGAGGGTATGTATAATCAGAAAAAGAAGTGGGATGATTACTAGTGAGAGCAAGGAATGGGCAGGCTATTTGACACATTGGCAAGACATGAAGACCCACAGGAAGGGCGTCTGGTGAACTGGGTTGAACCACTATGGGAACTCTATAGAAAGATATGGATGAGAAGCTTATAGAGGGGTTGTAATTTGCATGAGTAGAATGAGTTCCTTCATCAGTAAAATCCTTTGGATCCCATTGAAAAATCAATTTGTGTGATCAATCTTTTGACAGATCTGTGTTATTATTCATGTGGGTGCTTATTGCAACCATACTGATCATAACCTATTGTAGTCATTTCAGCTCAACTCAATATACTGTTTGTGCCCGAGTCACAACCCCTCCCTCCTTGCCACTCTTTTGGATCCCTGACCCCATATTGGGAATCTTCCATTCTCAGAACCTTCTAGACTAGAAACTTCTATTCTCCTAGCTCATTGATTTCCTATCTCTAAGGTAAGACAGGCAGAGAGATGACAATTAGGGCTGCTTGAGTGGGACTCCTTTCTCTGTTGCCCTGAAACATGAAATGAGGATAGATCTAGGAATACAAGTGAGAGCTTTGTACTCAGGGACAGCTTTTCACAAGGCTTTTTTAAATTCCCTTTTCCCTGCTGTGGTCAGAACACTGTCATGCCTGGGTCCCTCTGGTGACATTCCTGGTTGAATCTTTGTCCTGCCCTTTCCCATCCCAATTTGGAGATGCCAGAATGGCTCTGGAGGAAACAGGCTGTCCTAGTTTACAGATATCCATTTCCAAGCTCAGTTTGAGAGGTGTCAGCTGCTGCCCCAGTTTGGGGTGGTATATACTGCCCTCATACCTTTACCTTGTTTCTGCTCCCCACCCCTCTGCCCCTATCCCTACCCTGGTTTCCCTTATGAATATACTCCTTTGTCTCAAGTTAATCTGTAGAGCCTCTCTTTAAATGTTATTTTTATCGGCTG
>NW_020946038.1:0-3193 GCF_900497805.2 Vombatus ursinus
GAGCCATCTGGGTCCATTGGGCAGATATAGATCAGGATGACTGATCCAATCCAATTCACTTGCAGGAATCCAATCCTGGTATCACCTCCCTGATATCATGATCCTCTTCGAGAACAAAGGACAAACAACTGTATCAATAGGACTGATTACCTGAACAGGTAGCTAGGTGGTACAGTGGATAGAGCACTGGGTGTGATGTCAAGAAAACCTGAGTTCAAATCCAGCATCAGAGCATTATTAGCTTGTGACCTTGGACAAGTCACTTAACCTCTGTTTGCCTCAGTTTCCTCAATTATAAAATGGGAATAACAACAGTATTTACCTTGCACAGGGTTGTTGTGAGGATCACATGAGATAATATTTGTAAAGTGCTGAGCATAAGGCCTGGCATGTAGGCAGTCATATCAATGCTTATTCTCTCTCTCTTCCCCTTAAAAAGGTATCAGCAGCATGAGGTAGAGGGAAGAGAATGGAATCAGACTTTAGTTCAAGTTGCCACTCTACTTTTCACTCAGTCATCACAACCTCTCCAAGCCTCAGTTTCTTCATTTGTAATGTCAAAAGGTAAGACAAAAATGACTTTCAGGTCTGAACTACTTCATCTCTGAAATCTATACATTCATATTTAAACAGGTCTTTAATTAGGCCAACCACCAAGATAGCCAATCATTCTCTTTTTAATACAAGCATCCCATACCCAGCCCCAAATGAGACATTAACCAACAGTTAAAACTTTACAAAAATAAAATTTTCATTTCAGAAAAAACAGAGGTTCTCTTATCCCTTCTTGCTGTTCCCTCTGGCTCTGGCTCCTTGTTAAGCGGCCTCTGACTCATATTCAGGGACACAGGTAGCAGAATTAGAGAGTCCCAACCTTGAACTTTCAAGGGGAGCTCTAAAGTTAAACTCTATTTCCCTTCTGGTGGGATATGTCAAGTCCTCCCAAGTACAATGACCTAGGGAATTAGCACTTAGGATGCTGAACTGCTATTCAACATGTGTGTGTGTGTGTGTGTGTGTGTGTGTGTATACACATATATACATATATATGTATATATAAGATCTAAACTACTTTAGCTATATCTGTATATCTATATCTGTATCTATCCATATATACACACACATACACATGATACAGTCAAGTGAGTTTTCAGAGTAATGATAAAACTTCCTCCAGACAAATAGATTGTATGAATATTTTTTAACTCTATTTTACAGATGGGGAAATAGACTCAGAAAAATTAAGCTATTTGCCTGAGTTCATATGCTAGTATCAGAGCTGGGACTTGGATCCGGGTCCCCCAATTCTCTTTCCATTGCATATTATGGCATTCATTAACATATCATCAAAGATTATCCAAATGTTACTTTAAAAAAAATGTAACCTTATTGAACTTAATACAGAGAGTCAACAATGCATTGAAAAAAGGCAAAAGCCCTTTGGTGTTCTTTGCACCCAAGACCTCAGTCAATTAAAAGCACAGCCCAGCACACAAACCCATCCAGAGACACTTAACTCAAGGAGACAAAACCACTCTAAAGAGGAAAAGCCACCCAGCAATGTCAGGCCTCTGAAACTATACTATTCAGGCATGAAGAGGTTTCAGATGGCTCTCTCCACTTCAGAAATACACAGTTCAGCAATTGTGGTATAACAGATCAGCCTAAAACACTAGACTAGAAACTCAGGCTCACCCTGCCTTTCTTTGCTGCATCAGCATAGGCTGGAGGCTGTTGCGCTTGTTTGGAGCTATTAGCAGCTGCTGCCTTCCTGACCCACAGATTAAGTGCCTTGCCTCTCTTATTATGGTAACATATTCCAGGCATGAAGTGGTGGGGACCACCACTAAGGTGATGGCAGTGGGCATGGAAACGAAAGCACTGATTTGAAAGACACTTTGTAGGAAAAATCAATAGACCTTGTTGACTGACTGGCTATGGAAGATGACAGACCAGAGCCGACTCAAAAGTCTCCAAGGTTTTAAACCTGGTTGGCAGGGAAAATGCTAGCACCATTGACGGATATAAAAGTCAGTTTTCCTAAGAGACAGTTGCCATTTTGCAAGGTTTTTCCAAGGCAAGTTTTAGGGATTTTTATAGCCTAAGTTAAAGCTGTAGAATCCTCCTTGGGAGCAGAGAGAGTCTTTAGGATGTGCGTTAGTGAACTGGGCCATGAGAGCACATGTATACTCCAGGTTCTTGGTTTATTTGCTGGGATAGTTTCCAGTCCCCGGGAGGAGTTGAATTTTACAGGGTCAGCCTCTGCTGGAAGTTTCCTGGCTGGGCACCTCCAGATGTCATAAAGCCCTCAGAAGAGAGGCCATGCTACTGGAATTCATTTCTGAAGACATCTCAAGTACTTAGCTGTTTCACCAAGAATCAGAGCTCAGAAGAGTGGGTGGGTCCTTCAAAGATGTCCACAGATTGAAAAGACTCTCTAAAACCTCTAGTACTAACCTTCAGGCAGAAGGGTTGTGGGGTGTTTGGAGGAGAAGGAAGAAAAGGATGTTTTTATTCCATCTTCCTAAAAGGTGTTTGAGGAGAAAGTATGATACCATGGAAAGAGTTTGTTTGGAGTTGTTGTGTTTGGAGTCAAAAGACCCAGGTTCAAATTCTACCACTGTAATGCTTATCATCAAAATGACTTTGGACAAGTCACTTAACCTCTTTAGGTCTCCGTTTCCCATCTGTAAAGTGATGGGGTTAGATTAAAGGGCTTCTAAGGTCCCTTTCATCTGAATCTGCTATCCCCTATGATCCTGTGAGCCTAGAATTCTTGCCTTTATTATTTATACAAGGTGAGACTATATGTAATAAGGTTTCTTTTTTCCTCATTTAATTTTTTCACTTTTTTTCTTAATTACATGTAAACAAAAATTTTTAACATTTTTTAAATATTGAGTTCCATATAACCTTCCATAAGAGGGTTATTGCTAATAATATCCTTGGAATTTCACTCAAAGTCTATGAAACACTATTCCAAATTTCAATGGTGGCAAATCTTCTGAGTATGGATTAGATTTGAAGGAACAGTTGAAAGTCATATTAAGTGATCTGGTGAACAAGATGGATTTTATCAAATAGCGTAAGACTGGTTTTTCATTAAAAAAAAAATGGTGTGACTACAAATTTATAAAACTGAATTTCCCCCCAAAATCTAGCTCTAGATAATCCCTAAATAGAAGCACTTAGA
>NW_020946039.1:0-3197 GCF_900497805.2 Vombatus ursinus
GAGCCATCTGGGTCCATTGGGCAGATATAGATCAGGATGACTGATCCAATCCAATTCACTTGCAGGAATCCAATCCTGGTATCACCTCCCTGATATCATGATCCTCTTCGAGAACAAAGGACAAACAACTGTATCAATAGGACTGATTACCTGAACAGGTAGCTAGGTGGTACAGTGGATAGAGCACTGGGTGTGATGTCAAGAAAACCTGAGTTCAAATCCAGCATCAGAGCATTATTAGCTTGTGACCTTGGACAAGTCACTTAACCTCTGTTTGCCTCAGTTTCCTCAATTATAAAATGGGAATAACAACAGTATTTACCTTGCACAGGGTTGTTGTGAGGATCACATGAGATAATATTTGTAAAGTGCTGAGCATAAGGCCTGGCATGTAGGCAGTCATATCAATGCTTATTCTCTCTCTCTTCCCCTTAAAAAGGTATCAGCAGCATGAGGTAGAGGGAAGAGAATGGAATCAGACTTTAGTTCAAGTTGCCACTCTACTTTTCACTCAGTCATCACAACCTCTCCAAGCCTCAGTTTCTTCATTTGTAATGTCAAAAGGTAAGACAAAAATGACTTTCAGGTCTGAACTACTTCATCTCTGAAATCTATACATTCATATTTAAACAGGTCTTTAATTAGGCCAACCACCAAGATAGCCAATCATTCTCTTTTTAATACAAGCATCCCATACCCAGCCCCAAATGAGACATTAACCAACAGTTAAAACTTTACAAAAATAAAATTTTCATTTCAGAAAAAACAGAGGTTCTCTTATCCCTTCTTGCTGTTCCCTCTGGCTCTGGCTCCTTGTTAAGCGGCCTCTGACTCATATTCAGGGACACAGGTAGCAGAATTAGAGAGTCCCAACCTTGAACTTTCAAGGGGAGCTCTAAAGTTAAACTCTATTTCCCTTCTGGTGGGATATGTCAAGTCCTCCCAAGTACAATGACCTAGGGAATTAGCACTTAGGATGCTGAACTGCTATTCAACATGTGTGTGTGTGTGTGTGTGTGTGTGTGTGTGTATACACATATATACATATATATGTATATATAAGATCTAAACTACTTTAGCTATATCTGTATATCTATATCTGTATCTATCCATATATACACACACATACACATGATACAGTCAAGTGAGTTTTCAGAGTAATGATAAAACTTCCTCCAGACAAATAGATTGTATGAATATTTTTTAACTCTATTTTACAGATGGGGAAATAGACTCAGAAAAATTAAGCTATTTGCCTGAGTTCATATGCTAGTATCAGAGCTGGGACTTGGATCCGGGTCCCCCAATTCTCTTTCCATTGCATATTATGGCATTCATTAACATATCATCAAAGATTATCCAAATGTTACTTTAAAAAAAATGTAACCTTATTGAACTTAATACAGAGAGTCAACAATGCATTGAAAAAAGGCAAAAGCCCTTTGGTGTTCTTTGCACCCAAGACCTCAGTCAATTAAAAGCACAGCCCAGCACACAAACCCATCCAGAGACACTTAACTCAAGGAGACAAAACCACTCTAAAGAGGAAAAGCCACCCAGCAATGTCAGGCCTCTGAAACTATACTATTCAGGCATGAAGAGGTTTCAGATGGCTCTCTCCACTTCAGAAATACACAGTTCAGCAATTGTGGTATAACAGATCAGCCTAAAACACTAGACTAGAAACTCAGGCTCACCCTGCCTTTCTTTGCTGCATCAGCATAGGCTGGAGGCTGTTGCGCTTGTTTGGAGCTATTAGCAGCTGCTGCCTTCCTGACCCACAGATTAAGTGCCTTGCCTCTCTTATTATGGTAACATATTCCAGGCATGAAGTGGTGGGGACCACCACTAAGGTGATGGCAGTGGGCATGGAAACGAAAGCACTGATTTGAAAGACACTTTGTAGGAAAAATCAATAGACCTTGTTGACTGACTGGCTATGGAAGATGACAGACCAGAGCCGACTCAAAAGTCTCCAAGGTTTTAAACCTGGTTGGCAGGGAAAATGCTAGCACCATTGACGGATATAAAAGTCAGTTTTCCTAAGAGACAGTTGCCATTTTGCAAGGTTTTTCCAAGGCAAGTTTTAGGGATTTTTATAGCCTAAGTTAAAGCTGTAGAATCCTCCTTGGGAGCAGAGAGAGTCTTTAGGATGTGCGTTAGTGAACTGGGCCATGAGAGCACATGTATACTCCAGGTTCTTGGTTTATTTGCTGGGATAGTTTCCAGTCCCCGGGAGGAGTTGAATTTTACAGGGTCAGCCTCTGCTGGAAGTTTCCTGGCTGGGCACCTCCAGATGTCATAAAGCCCTCAGAAGAGAGGCCATGCTACTGGAATTCATTTCTGAAGACATCTCAAGTACTTAGCTGTTTCACCAAGAATCAGAGCTCAGAAGAGTGGGTGGGTCCTTCAAAGATGTCCACAGATTGAAAAGACTCTCTAAAACCTCTAGTACTAACCTTCAGGCAGAAGGGTTGTGGGGTGTTTGGAGGAGAAGGAAGAAAAGGATGTTTTTATTCCATCTTCCTAAAAGGTGTTTGAGGAGAAAGTATGATACCATGGAAAGAGTTTGTTTGGAGTTGTTGTGTTTGGAGTCAAAAGACCCAGGTTCAAATTCTACCACTGTAATGCTTATCATCAAAATGACTTTGGACAAGTCACTTAACCTCTTTAGGTCTCCGTTTCCCATCTGTAAAGTGATGGGGTTAGATTAAAGGGCTTCTAAGGTCCCTTTCATCTGAATCTGCTATCCCCTATGATCCTGTGAGCCTAGAATTCTTGCCTTTATTATTTATACAAGGTGAGACTATATGTAATAAGGTTTCTTTTTTCCTCATTTAATTTTTTCACTTTTTTTCTTAATTACATGTAAACAAAAATTTTTAACATTTTTTAAATATTGAGTTCCATATAACCTTCCATAAGAGGGTTATTGCTAATAATATCCTTGGAATTTCACTCAAAGTCTATGAAACACTATTCCAAATTTCAATGGTGGCAAATCTTCTGAGTATGGATTAGATTTGAAGGAACAGTTGAAAGTCATATTAAGTGATCTGGTGAACAAGATGGATTTTATCAAATAGCGTAAGACTGGTTTTTCATTAAAAAAAAAAATGGTGTGACTACAAATTTATAAAACTGAATTTCCCCCCCAAAATCTAGCTCTAGATAATCCCTAAATAGAAGCACTTAGA
>NW_020946040.1:0-38562 GCF_900497805.2 Vombatus ursinus
TCATGCACTGTTTACACTAGGACCAGTCTTTAGAAAGTTTTTTTTTTTGTTTCCTTTTTTTGTGGAGTTGTTTTGTTTTGTTTTTAATTTTAAAAAGGCAATTGTGACTATGGCAAAATGATATGCTTAAACTTGACATTTTGTTAGGGATGAGCACTCTTTAAAGCTCATAAAAAAAAAAAAACTTGAAGTGGTTCTGTGGAATGTTAAGGATTAATACAGATGCTGGCTGCCACTGTCATGCCCACATGAAATATGTCAACCCAGAAAGAGCTGCATCAATAGCCTTAAGGTATTTAAAATGGGAAGCAATTTTTTTTTCAAATTTTATTTTGAACCAAGAGGGGCAGCTGCATAAAGTTTTCTACACAGTTTGCCCACCTCAAATAAAATGTTTATTCTATTTTTAAAAGTATAAATGTATGCCACCCACTCAGCTTATGTTTACATTTCACCATTTTCACAAATTATAAACCCAGTGAAGAGGGAAATAATTGCTTAAAAACAACCTGGCACACAAAATGATTTTTTTTTTTGAGTACTAGAGATCTGGCAAAGACAAGGCACAAATGATGTTCCATGAAAATTAACAGCATATAAAAGGATATTCTTTCCTTTTTCCTCCTCATCTTCCTACTCTCCCCAAGCCCCTTCTCCCTAAGCACCCCTCCCTTTAAATTAAAGATATTCTATGTAATTCCCACTTGAGAGGTTGCTAAAAGTGGTAAGTCACAGCTGTGTTGACATAGACCTTCTTGAACATGGCATACCAACGTCATCCTGACACACTTACAGATGCCTCATTACAAGCTGCACCAGTCACTTGACTTGAAATACCTGACTTAACTGTAAAACAAACTGTTAATCTCTAGTCTTTCCTCGAGTTCAGCTCTTCTCTGCAGTTCTGGAACTAAACCAACACCTTGGGATGTTTCTTTCTATCACAGAGAGCTCCACTCTGATTGGTATTTGACAGTGTCCAGTGACTGCTCAATGAAACCCCAGATAGCACCTAGGAACACCTCAGTCCTGTTTGCAGATCATTTTAAATGAGATGTTCTTGATTCCTGTTCCCACAGAAATCAATAACAGGATGACCTTCAATTTAAAATACAAACCAATTAATTACCTGTTCTGTTGAAAATGTTGATATCTGATTTGCCTGGAGAATTTCAATTATGAATAGATTATTTCTTTAAAGATACCTTCAAAAAATATGGACAGATACTGAAAACCTCATATTATATAATATAAATGATATTTTCTTAAAGTAGATATAAAATATTTTCCTTGCAAGTATTACTATTGGGAAGTTTCCCTCTTGTGGCCCATTTCCTCCTGGTGACATCATAATCAATTGCCTTATAAGTTAAAGCAATCCCACAAACATACACAACCAAGAATACATGGCTTTAAGGTGAACTGAAAAGCCTTTTACTTGAGTTCAGAGCTATTTTTCTACTACAACATTTAGTGACCAAAATCTCTATTACAATGAAAGACATTACATTACTCAGTTCGTAAAAGATTTTCAATTGTTTTGTTTTACAACTTTTAAAGTACTTGAATCTCTACATATATATTAAAACTATTTTGAACCCTTTTTGTTTTTTTCATTCTTGATGAAACATTTTGTACAGGTGAGAACAAGAAAAGCTATACAGAATCAATGCCTATTCATTCAGACTCACCACCTACTATGTTCAAGGCATTGTACTAGTCAATATAGAAAATACAAAGATGATTTTTATTGTAGATTAATTTATTATTATCATTATTATATATTAATTTTTATCTTTAGTCTCAAAAAGTTTTAAAATTAAGAGAATTTAATTCTATATACAAATAGCTCTAATATGTGGCATAACATAGAGTCATAAGAAGGGTACAAAATAACATGAGTATGAACAAGGAAAAGACTTAAGTGTAAAATTAGGAAATACAACACAAAGAAGGTGGGATGTTAGGTATCCCTTTGAAAATGAATAGAAATTAGATGAAGATGGAAAGGAAACAGTCATTGCACACAAGTGGTTATAAGGTAAGCAAAGGCAAAATACATGGGAAAAGATGAGATCAGTCTAGGGAACAGTGAACAGTTGAGTTTCGTGGCAGTGTAATATGAAACAAGGTTGGTTTGGGGTTCTTGTTTTTGTTTTTGCTTTTTTAATAACCAAAGCTATGTTTTATGAAGATTACCTTGGCAGCTATGTATAAGACTAAGTGACAGCAGGAAAGACTAGATTAGGGGAGACCAGTTTAGAGATAAATTCTATTATCTAGATGATAGGTAACAAGAACTTAGACCAAGGTGGTGGCAATAGGAATGGAGGGATGAGACTGGATTTATTATACATTAGAATTGACTGTTGAGAGAACTGATTGTACACAGAAGGAGAAGACGCCATGCAAAGCCATCAGTGAACACTTCAAGTATACAGCCAACATACCTTTTTAAAAAATGTCATTACAAGGTTAAAAGAAAGGATAATTCAGTTCATTCCTTTGGAGGAAAATATTCACTTGGGAATGTCCAGTATTAAAAAAGTATATGCAATGCAGCAATGAATACTATTCATTCAAATGTTATCTAAATGAATGCTAAACTACATTTAAAAAGAGTTCTAGAAAGATTATCAAAGGAATAGTATTCTGGGAACCTTACTGCACAACAATGGAAAAGAGCGTATGACAGCTTTGTTACAAAATACAATCGTACATAAAAATCAAGTATAGAACCAAGGGGACTCACTTTTTTAAAGAAGAAACCAGAGTTCATAAACTAGAAGTCCCATGGATTTTATTAAATAAGGTCCCCCTTTAAGTTAGATTTCACATCAACCACATGCTGCCAAAGGGAAAATACACTCATTAAGCAGCAGTGTAACCTTAGGCAAGTCACTCTCTGAGCCTCAGTTTTCTTATTTGTAAAATTGGGGTAATAAAACCTGAACTACCTAACCTTAGGGTTGTTATGAAGTACACTATAAACCTTAAAAACACCTTAGATGTGTGAACTTTTATTATTGTATCAAGATCCCACTCAAATCTATACCCACTTTGGTCTCAGACAGAGGACAATCATTGTTTTCAAAAATCAATTATATACATGAATAAAAGCAACTCTAGAGTGAATTGAAGATACTTTGTCCTTAAAAAATAAACATCTAGGGGGCAGCTAGGTGGCGAAGTGAATAGAGCACTGGTCCTGGATTCAGGAGGACCTGAGTTCAAATCTGACCTCAGACACATAACACTTACTAGCTGTGTGACCTTGGGTAAGTCACTTAACCCCCATTGCCTAACCAAATTAAAAAAAAACAAAACAAAACAAAAAATAAATAAACAAAAAAAAACATCTAATGTGCTCAAATGCCATTACATAAAAAAAAAAACCTATCATTTTATGACACCCTGAATTTACACACAGGACACAATCTGGCATTTATGTAAATTACAAATATATGTCTTTAGATCATGGGATACACATGTACATACCATGTGTACAACATATGATGACTACAAACAGGCCAACACAGATGTCTTTAACAAGAGAATGTGTTTCTAAAGGCAGACTACTATCATAAAGTTAATCTATCATGCATTTTTGTACATCCTCTTTGTCACAACTGAAAGGTACTGAAAAAAAAAAACAAAACAACTAGGGCATGTTTAGAAGAATTAGTAACACTGCATGTTTTATCGTACATACAAATATGCGCATATGTGCACACCCACACACACACACACATACACACACACACCATCACATCTCTTTCACATTGTAATTTTCACAACAAAACAAAAATTCCCAAGTAAAAGGTGTGGGGTGAGGTGAGTATTCACTTCACACACCTGTACTCAAAGACTAGGGGTAGGGGGTGAGGGAGAAGCACATCTAAAGCAAATGAAGGCATAAAATGCAAAGAAATACTGTGTTATATATGCTATAATAAAACTTCAATGTTCCAATATGGAAAATACAGCAAAATATAGGCAACATATTTACTTCGATCTGCACTAATTTCTGCAACTATGCTTCATTACCAGGACATGTGTTTGAACAGTATATATTTTTATTTGTTTTTAAATAGTATATTTCTAAAACATTTTTTCCATTTACACCTTCAGGTCACATCTGAACTTTCGTTCATTTTCCCTCACAAACCAGATTTTTATTACTAAATTTCTCTGGTTGTTAATACAAGTTGAACGCTTTTAAATCACAAAATTATAAGTGAATAATTGATTATGCTACATTTCTTAACATACAAAATGGAAATCAAGCAGTAAGTATATCTGTCTAGCACATTTCTGAAAGACTACAGAAGATATATAGATATGATAGAGAGATAGAGATAGATAGAATCCATACACTGCTTGATCCTTATTTTCCATTTTGTGTGTGTATGTTATAATATATATTCCACTGGAATTGAAATTTAGTTTCCTTTTGTGAAAGATTCTTAAACACAAAAATTAAAATAGCCAAGTGGACCTTGGTCATTAATTTGCCACCATTTCATAGCTCTCACTGAAGGGTCTTTCAACATCACTTGCTTTTAAAGACAGTGGCACTCTGCACAGAGTAGGTATACTATTATTTTCATCATAAAATTTATGATACTCTGATTCAATACTTCTTTTGCTTCTTTTGTTCCCTGGACTTAAAAAGTACGTTTTAGATTTTGTTGCCCAAAGAAGAAAATGTTGGTTAAAAAAGCAAAGGCGTCGCAGCTGCCAAGGAAACACACAAGGAGCCATCCCACTGAATTCTGTAGATCTTCAGACTTTCTGTAGGAAAATCTGAAGATCTTAAGACTTGGGGTTAGAAAAAACTGTAAAGATTTTCAAGTCCAATTCCTCCATTTTGTGGATGAGAAAACTGACACTTAGAAAAACAAAGTACCTGCGAAAGCCTAGTTAGTTAAGTGTCAGGCCAAGATTTGAACCCAGCTTTTAAGGCTAGTCTAGTAATCTTTGGACTGGCAGTGTGAATTTACATTCATAATGATTAAAACCGATCTATCCAGTCTTCAAACATTTCTTATATCTACTTTGCAATTGCTTTTTTGAACTGACTGAAAATATTTTGTTTCTACTGGATTTAAGAGGAAAACTAAGAAAAAACAAAGTTAAAGATGCTATATAAATTTAGCAAATATTTATCTATTGTTACTATGGGGGAAGCTACATGTATGAATTAACCAGTAATAACTGACAATTAACTTCTTTATTCCAATACTATTTATTCACTTCTTGTAAGTGAGCATGAAACACCTCAAAGAAAACTGTACCTTAAGTCACAATTAAGCATTTTGCTTACAAGAAGACACAAAAAAGACTTAAATCTTTTTGGATGGTGTGGCACGCACAGTGGACAGTAGTTTTTATCTATATAAATAAAAAATATATATGGCAACATTATAGAAATTAACAGATAATAATTAAGTATACATCATTTTACTATCATCTATTAACTGGCTGCTGGTTCACATACAGGAAAAGGGTTTTTAATATAATGAACTTTCCTGTCTCTCTCTTCATGAGAGAACCTGGAATATATTATACACATATGAATGTGGCCTGGGATGCAGGATATGGGATGTGCTTGCTATCAACAGATTAACACTTCATTTTCATTACTCTAATCTCACCACAGCCTGTGAACGCTCTCACTCTTTCTTATTTGAACAACAATGGGGCATGAAAAGCAAGCTGACAGACAGAAGGGGTTCATTAAAGGAACAAGGTCCTTATTCCCCAAACATATCTCACCTGTATTATCACAGAGTTCTGGTTCTCAGAGTCCGCTACTGAATCAAGCTGTCCAGATGTCTATGTCTTAACTTCCTCTGTGCCCCCCCCTCTCATCTTAATCTTTTTATAGCTAAAACCACACACACACACACACACACACACACATGCACCCTTCTCCAAAAAATAACTCTTCTTGGTGTATGAGGGGATTTGTGACCTGTTTTAAAGGCTGTTAATCCCACACTATTTCTTTTTAAGTTGGCCAAGAAGACAGTAGGGCTGACTATGAAGAGAGCTCGAGAAGAAAAATTTGGCACTAAAGCCTGAGGTCTCCTCTATCTCCATCAAAATGCTTTTTCGATTGCTTGTAAGGTATTTCAAGAGAACTATAGTTTCTTATCATGAACATTTCTTAAACATTTTTTGTACAGTAAGCAAATGATAAGAATAGTCTAATAATGGCATTCCCAATAAACTACATAGGAACTTCACTATAAAGTCATCTGCCATCCTCAGGGCTGCACACCATGTTATATATAGGGTTATAATGAAGTCCTTCTGGTGCTACCAATTAGTAAATCCCTTTGGATTGTGAACATGATGGACACCACATTATACAGAATCCTACACTTTAGCCATTTCTATCAAAGCTCCTGTGTACAGGGCCGGCGTGTGAAAAGTCTCATTTCCAAGTCATAAGCTAATTTAACCTGAGGATTTTATATATAAGTTAGAATATGAGAAACAATATTGTTAAAGCTTTTTTAACTATGAAAAGTGGCACGTCACCCTTATAAACAAAAACTAAACTAATACACTTCCCATTTCTCTAAGAATCACAGAAATAAACACATCACATTGCCATGCAGTGAACCTATTTTTATTGTACTGAATACTTTCCTTAGAATTATACAAGCTATTTTGTTCAGGCCAATGCTGGCTTTTTGTTGGGATGCTTGTTTGTAAACTGGGATTTCTCTTCCACTGTCTAATTTTTTTAATTAGATAAATCATCACATAATTTGACAGTATGCAAGTTAAATTCTGACAGGGTCAATAAAATGAGAGCTTGCAGTAGGTTTCAGGCAAGGACCATTTTCATGAATGCATCCATTGTATAAGGACTTCATATATCTCGCCTGCAAATGACAGTCATATGCCACCAGCTGTAGTAGGCATTTCCAACCATGTCAACCGCTCTAGGGCTTTAAACACTGGGCATAGTAGTAGACAGATCTATTTATTAATGACTGATTGTGTAACATAAACAACTACTTTTTGATTGATTTAAGTAACAAAGTATTTCTGCTTTCATTTGCAATCATATATATATATGTGTGTGTGTGTGTGTATGTATGTATAATTAAACCCATGGTAATGGAACTTCATTTTAATACTAGTTTTGTTATTATATTAAGGCAGCTGAAAGTAATTATTTTTATATGTGCAATCTTCATTAGCTTGGGGTTTTCCTCTCAGACATGTAGTTCAGACATTCCAATCATCAAACAGAAATCTTGAAGAACTGTCTAGAGAACAAATAGCCACTAAAAGCTACTTTAATAAAGTTGAACAATTCATGACACTCACACAAAAGCACAGCAGGTACAAAACTGGGAGATACACTCTCCCTACATACATACTTTACTCTTGTCAATTCTAACAATCATATAAAAGTATATTAGCTTCTCATTAGAAATAACTTTTTAACTTAAAATTCCAATGGTAACTTATGAATGTTAATTCTGTTTTGCCTTTTATACTTTTTAATATTGCATTTATCAATTATAAGGTCTCAGAAAACCACTGATTCAAATAATTTCACTTTCTTTTTCAAGTTTTTTCATCTAAACAAGAGCTCATATTATTGAAGCGAAATTCTACTACTAGAAAATAATAATTCTCTTCAAAAAATAAAAAGAAATCACGAAATTTCCTTACTGTTAGGCATTTTCTTACACAGAATGAAGATCAAATTGAGCTACCTTTCAGCACCTTTGAATGATAAGCCTAGGCATCTGGTCACACATTTTTATCATGCCTTCACTTATAGGAACACTTACATAGCAAAACACAGACTGTCCTCATGTCAACACCTATGCATAGGAACCTCTAAGAAATGGTGCCTTTCCTTCCATTCCTGTACCAGAATTAACCGCTGGCATGACAACTGTGCTATTTGATTATACCAAATTTCATACGTGTTTTAATTCCTTTCTATTTATAAGAAAAGTGCCAATGAAAAAGGAGAAGTGGTAAAGAGATGGAAGAAGATAGATGAGGAGGAAGAGGAAAACACAGTGAAAGAGAAATTGTAGTAGGATGCTGGGAGGAGAGGAGGACAGATGAGATTAAACATTTGCTTAGGTTTTTTAGACATTCTGCAAAACCAAGATTTTAAAATCATATTCCTTTAACAAAGAAGAGCAAAATAGCATTTTGATCCAATACATTGAATCAAGTTACTAGATATGCTGCAAAGAATTGATTGCCACTCAACTAATAGCTGCTTAAGATTTTTTTTCATTTTCTTGACCAATAAAAATTAAAGCTGAAAAACTCAAAACTTTAAAAATAAAGCTTTTTTTGGAAAAGGTCCTTATTCACTTACTACATTAGTAAAGTTGGAAATTGAAATTCTAGCTTAACCACGTTACGTGACATGCTCTTCAACAGGAATTCATACTTAGTTTTAATTAAAATTGTATAAATGGAAGGGAGAATGCAATGGTTCTCTTTTTTTCTTACCATCCCTACACTTAGTGGCATGGAATGCTCCCAAGATTATTCGAATAGAATGACAATGCACAATGTCCTCACCCAAATGAACTCAAGGCGTAAATGTTTTACCTTAGCGTTGGTATGTACTTTAGGAAATTTCCTGGGCTCTCTTTAGGAAAGTGACAATTTTAAAAATAATAAATACCCTTATCCTCAATTCTCTAAACTTTCTTTAAAGCTAAGTGAGGGGAAGGAGGAAGGTTTAAATAGAGTGAAGATATGCTTTATGAAGAACCATGCACCTCTAATATTGCCCAGACCTCTTTAGAGTTGGTAGGATGTCATCTGCATTAGCTGTTTAGATTCTTCTTGCCCACTTTACTTTCCCTTCCTGAATAGTATTCTTCTTGCAAAAGAGGGATGGGGGTGGGGGGTGGGAGGAGAGAAGACCATTGCCCTTTGGTATACTTTTATTTTGCTGGTGTTAGGATCCCTAATGCCCATATTATATTCAAGTACTAAATTATATGTAGCATATAATATACAACACATTTCATATATCCTCTTCTTGTATCTGTCCTTTTACTCTTTATTACTCAACAAACTAAAAAAAAAAAAAACTTGAGTTTCAGATAAAGACCTTCTCCTTCGCCTTTCCTTAAACGCTAGATGAATGGCAGTAACCACAATTTGGGGATTAACTGCTTTTCTGGGATCAAAAAAGAAGCATCAGCTTTGGTAAATAATGGGAGAATAAACCATTTCCCATAAACTCCAACCAGCCATTGACTAGCAGGCAGAGAGGAGCCATCAGTTAGCAGCAAGTATCTGCTTTGTAGGATGGAGAAGAATAAAGGAAATTCATTCAGAGCATACTATTTATTCTACACAGTCAGATTCCAAATAGAATCCAACCTAAAGGAAATCTTGGAACTCTAATATTATTTGTTCTTTTAGCAGTATACTAAGCAGCCAGGACCGACAAAACAACCCCACAGAAAATTTCTAAGTTGGAAAAAGCAGCACACTGTTCTTAAAAAGTAGCTTGTTTTCATCTTCTTCACTATGTCTATTGTGTGAGGAGAGAAAATAAGAAGTAGTCAGAGACAACATTTCTATATGTGTATATATATGTATGTATATAGTAATTTATATATATACACACACACACACAAAATCACAGACCAAAGTTTTAAAGTATAATATTAAGAACAAATTCCAAGGTTCCCTCTTAATCCTTCCTTCCTTGTGCCATATATTCCAGAGTCCCAAGTATGGAAAAGCCCTCTTAAGCTGTGCAGGTCCATTAACTATTTGCATTCATAAGGACATTTCTGTAAAAAAGCTATGAAAACGACTGGCAAAAAGACTATGCACAGTGCATATATTCTTAATCTTTCTAGTGAAAGTAGATATGGGGGGAGGGGGGTCACTAGAGCATTTTTTGTTTTTCTGACTGAAGTTTATGACGCCAGCTCTATATCAGTAACAGACTGTTCCTTTGGAATCTGGACGCTGTGTCACAACGACCTGGCAAATCTGAGTGCTTCTGCTATCGCTACAGTCCTTGCAGTCTTGCCTCAGCTGTGACCCATTCACTTTTGCCCTAACTTCTTAGAGATGCCTTACTCAGCATCTCATTAGTTAGGGAGGATTTGCCTTGGCTCTTAACCCTGACACAGGAGTAGGAGGATCTACTGCTGCTATATCCCAAATCTGTCCTGTCACTACATTAAATCAGATTCCCATAAAACTATGCATGAATAATTGGATTCATCAGAGAATGTTAAAATACGCACATAAATATAATTATGAGAAATGCCTGCAATTATATATGCAGTACATGTACCTGTAGGTAAGTATTTTTCATCTGTGGTTATCTGAACTCACCTTAGCAAAAGTTATACAAATTATACCCACACCTTTTACATTTGTAAGACTGATAAAATATATATAAATATAAGCAAATAAAAAAATTTCTTCAAAACAGTTACTTGATATAAGCAACCTCATTTAAATTATACTAAAAACAAATGAAAATGTTCCACATAATTTTGCAAAGTAAAAATGTATATAAATTATATACATAGGTTATATATTTGTATTTATACATACTCAAGATGTACATACTGTATACTTCCCAATTTTCTTGTTATAAATTTATGTATTCTATATATTTTATATATATGCACATAAATCATGACAAATAGACCTACTGTATTCTATATTTTAACTCCCCCCCAAATTCTAATGTCAAAGCTACATTATTCTAGGGTACATATACGTATAAATTAATATATGAACATTCTTAAAATGAAAACACTCAACTAAAAGCAACACCTGAAATGAGTCTATTAATTCAACAGGCTAAAGTTACATGCCATCTAAATTAATGCAGATGTTTGTTTTAAGATGAAGACTGTAAGTTTGGGTAATGTAATTTCTCTTTATGATCACATGATTACCAAACATTACAAAAATTAAATACAGTGTGGGGATAGGGAAAGATGCAGGAAGATATCTGATGCTTGGTAAGAAAAGTTATGTTCAAAGATGATTAGCTGTCAGCTATTATATTAAGGGCCTTAGGTCAATGAAAATAAATCTACATTAAAAATAAGCTTAATTTGGGCTAGAATGTTTCTAGTCAAAGTTCAATTCACAAAATACAAAGAAAAAGCAGAATGAAATGTGATGGAAGCCAAAAGTATATGTCTTTTAACTAACTAATAAAAAGTATTCAAGAGAAAAATTTCTTTGAAAGTCTAAAAACTTAGACAAAGCCGTAATTTCCATCGTAAAATAATGAGTCTACAAGCTGAGTATATTTGCTTCTGTGCATAGCAGGAGCTGGCAGAATGCTTGCAGAACAACTCACACCAAACCTGTATTTTATATTGGATCTGACACTGTTATTATATATTTCTTATTGTACATTTTATCATTTTCTCTGAAATATACCAGATTTTACATTAGGTAGAAAAAGTTTGCTTTATTATATCATATCTCTGGCGAACAGATGCTGCTGTCTTAATGTAAGTCATTGATCTAATTTTTAGTTTTCTTGGTCTGCCCCTCACCTATCTAGAAAATGATTTCTCTGGTGATAACTAACACATCATGCTAATGAGAGAATCTAATGCACAATAGAAAAATGTCACTACTAATAATATTTGCATGAAGTTAAATAAAGCAACTGTAAGAGAATGTCAGACAGTTGTTCCTTAATAAGATACAGTTTCACAATAAAATTATGTTGTTAATTTTGTTACATCATTGGATGAATCCTAAATTACTACATAATGATGCACAGAGTCATTTATAATTCTAATATACTCTTTCACTCATGTCTTAAAAGAGAGCTTATAGAAAAGGTTTTACATTTTATTTGAATCTGGCTAAATATCACTTCCCTGTTAATAAAAAGGTAAATGTCTTTTGCACTTGATGTCAACGTGATTTAAAGCCATGTCTCTGTTATGGTCTCATTTCAGAAAGAAAAGTATTTTGAAACATCAACCTTGAGGTAACTAGAAGGAAAAAAAAATGTACTATTTTGACCAAGAAACAAAACATTTGTGAAAGCAGAAAAAAGGGCCAAAATTTCTTTTTTATATGTCAAAATCAGTCCATATTTTCTGTTAATAACAATACATCATAAGACTAGACTAGTCAGAGTTCTGGACTCTGCCAGATTAGCAGAGAAGGGAGCAAAGGGTTTCTGGTCATTCTCGACCTGTCACTGATCAAAGTGACCCAAAGAAGAACTCCTTTTACAAAAGTTAAGATTTATACCCTTTAAGGTTATCAACCATTCTTCTGTATACAGAATGAAAATGACCCCTTTTAAGTGAATCATACTTCAATATAGTAGGGAGTGGAGGGAAAAGGGGGAGAAATGGCAAATGGCAAAAAAAAAAAAAAAAAAAAAACAAACATTTAGTGAAATTCTCATATCATGAACTTCTAACAAATAATTTAGAAATACATCCCCTTTTCTTTGGAATGTGAAGCCTTTATATTTTTATAAGCATTAGACAGAAGGAAGATCTACATACTGTAAGTAGATTCAAACTCATGTGAAAAGATCACAAAAAGCATTCCTTTATCCCTACTTCACCATTACCTTTAGATACACAATCCTAGATTATTCAATTTCAGCACTCATGGCAAATTTCCAATCTACAAGTTTTCTTATAGTTATTTATAATGAATTCTCTATCATCTAGGCATGAAACTCTCCAAATGAGTTTCTGCTAAAGAATAGTGCTTAATTTTTTATATTTAAATAATGACAATAATAATTCAATTATCAGCATCACATTTCATGCTGCTTAAGTAACCTTTGAAATGAAATTATTTTTCTACTGAATATGTGAAGATTTCATTTGGTATATAAGTACATAACATTCTCCTTGGAAATTAAAATATAGTTGAAATAAGAAAATGTTTGGGATGATGTTATACCTAAGGAAGTTGAATTCAGTATTTCTAACTTTTCCCTGCAATATGACAAAATTTAGCTTAATTTGTTCATTGAAACTAATATTTCTTTAAACCACAGAATTCAAGAGAAAGAATTAGTTATTTCAAGAAAAAGGTCACTCAAAAATTATACATGCTGAATCAGCATTGCTGATGAAGGAATGGGGGAACAAACATTATAGTATGTGAAGAAAAAACTTGACACTTACATATATTTGCAGTTTTGCTCACACATTGTTTAAATGTATAGCTAGTATACACAAATTAAAATGTTGCAACAACCTGAACAAATGTGTAAAGAAAGATAAAATGTTACCCTGAAGGAGGAAAAAAAAAAAAGATGGAAACTCACACCCTTCCTCGCATGCTTTGTAAAAATGCAAGCATGTTAAGTAAACATTTTATGGCAATAAAAAGGTGGGAAAAAACTATCTATCTCAACCAAAAATTAACAAAACACAGAAAATACAATTGAAGCACAAATATTTAAAAATAGATGTTTATCACTTCCTTCTTACAGGACTACTGAGTGTATTCCAATGTCTGATTCCATAGAATCAGTCATGCATAAACTACTTCCATAAATTTCTTACTCTTCCCCACATGAAAAGTAATACACTCATCTAAGATCTCAAAAACATAGATATACACACACATACAACACATAATACTACACAAACACACATATATACACAACACTTAGCATCCTTAAATTTAGGGGAAATGAAAGAGCAAAAAAAAAAAAAATCCTAAATATCAAAAACATGTGGTGAGCAAATTATTCTCTAAATGAGGTATTTCTAATAACTTGCCCTATTCTCTCCCATCTTTTGTTACAATTTTATGTTTGTTTAGGCTAAATATTTTCAATGAGTTGGAGCATGCTTAGATCCAAATCTATCTGCAAAGGGTCTAATGCCAAAGAGGCAATATAACACCATCTAGGTGGTTCAATAGCCATTTATCAATTGATCATTATCTTGATCTGGTTACATTAACTCCTTTGTAGCCACAGTGGAAGACTTCCTTATTCCCACCCCAACACTTGACCTCAACTACTTATGAAAAATACAGAGAGGGGCATCTAATTCTAAAGTAGACATGTTATTTCCCCCTTGAATGTCAGAGCATACTGTATCTTCCAATACACAGGAGAGAGCATACAGCCAGTGCTGTATATCGCAACCATAGGATTCTCCTAGTGACACTCTGTGCACTGAAAATGTACATTTGTGCTAGGAAATGAACTTTAACTTTTAAGAATGGGAAATCACAGGGAAAGAGTTGCTTATTTGGCTTATGTTGATTACATTTAAATGTCAGCTTACAATATCAGCAGTAATCAGGGTCCCTCTACAGGATATATCAAAATATACCTTATTCAAATGCATTTATCCTGGCTTAGAATGGCAAGGCAAAAGCTTCTACCCTGAACAGATACTATAGGTCTTTGACTTGTTATTTCATCCTGTGACTATACACTGCACTTTTAAACTTTTTTGCAGCTCATACTCAAGCCAATCTTTTTCCATACTCTATATAATAACAGAAATTGGTTCAATGCACTGCTTCATTTTGTGCACTAACTTTTAAGGTAAAGCGATTTTAAAAGTTAAGAACTCTATCCTTTTAAAATTATCAAAACAATGGCAATTATTTAGTAACCCCTAGGCCACACAGTGAAGCATGCTTATTCCGATTCTATGTAGAGCAACTTCAAGAATGATAATAATCTCAAACTACTTTCTTTTTCTTTTCGTTGTTTTGAAAGGGATTTTGTCTGTCTTTTAAAAGAAAAGAAAAGCCCATCTGACAGGGAGTCTTTCCTCTAACCCCCCCACCCCCCCATGCCTCAGTTTTGAACTTCCCTCCTCTGCTAGTCCAAGATGAAAGTTTCTCTCTCTCTCTCTCTCTCTCTCTCTCTCTCTCTCTCTCTTTTTTTTTTGTTTTCACATAGTACAGCCAAACAATTGTGCAAGAGAAGCTGCAGCATGCAGGGCGCGTATCACCAAGTGCATGGTACAGAGACACCGGCTCCTGTGATTAATTATCAGTTATTACTGGCCTCGCAGTAACATTTCAGCTTTCCCGTCAGAACCAGCATACCAAGCTGCCTTAAACGTGGCCCCTGATGGAGGATCAGCACTGGGGAGGACGCCAAGGCACAGCTCCGCAGAAACACTTGAGTGTGAGTGAATGAGAGAGAGAGAGAGAGAGAGAGAGAACGGGGAGAGAGTAAAGAGGGGGAGAGAGAAGAGGGAGAGAGGACAGAAGCAGAGAGGGAATGTGTGTGTCTGTGAGTATGAGAGAAAGGAGAGAGGGGCAGAGACAAACAGGAGAGAGGGAGAAGGGAAAGAGAAGGAACTCAAGGCAGACAGAGGAAGGTGATGAGAAAGCAAGAGATTTGGGGGAGGAGGGGTTGGGGAGAAAGGAAGAGAGAAGGAGGAAAAAGGGAGTGGGGACCCGGACAACGGAAACTATCTTCTGTAACAAGCCTCTGCTCTGTACAGGCAATAATTCCAGTACAACTGGTCTCTACTCCTTAGGTCTTCAATAAAGCTGTTTTCAGTCACATGAAGTCAATTAGGCTGTGCATAGGGGCCCCCTAAACTCAGGATCAGTTTGATTTGGGGACTTACTATGCCAGAAAGGAGGGACATCTGCTGGGATATCAGATACTTGCTATGGAGATGAGTACAGATAAAAAGACGCTGATTGTTTAAAAAAGAAAGGAAGAAATCCAATCATGATCAAAGCTATACTGTGAAACTTTACAGCAAATGGATTTGTTTTCTTTCACTTCAATATTTCCCTCCCTCCACACCGTCGCCATCCTCCCCCCCAACACACACACTTTTAGGGAAGTCCAGAAGTGCTCATGCACACATTCCAGGGACATCATTAGGACAAGATCAAGGCTAAGTAGTGATTTAGGGAAAAGATGGGAAGAAAAGTCGGGGGGGGGGGGGAAGTCCACACACATTTTAATGTTTCCTTTTTAAAAAATGAAAGCAACTTACCTGTTGGGACATTCTGAACAAGAGGTTAGTGTCAGCGTTTTGCCATGTCCCCATGAACCCAGGTTCAGTTGTTGCTGCTCTGGTTCCGAACTGCATGGAGTTGTCAATGCAGGAGTCGTTTAAAACCAAGTCTCTTGCTCTGTTTTGCTCTCTGTCTCTCTGTGTGTCTCTTTCTCTCACATCCACTTCTGCCTCTTCTGACTGAAAAGTGAAGGTGGATTTTTTGAGCTTCTTGGCAGCCAGTAGCAGGAGTATAGTAGTATAGTTAAGAAGCTGGCTGAACTGTGCATTGCATTTGGGAAGGGGGAGATTCAAAGGGGGAGTGTGGGGAGGGGGGGTCAGAGCTTCTTTCGCACCTTCTGCACAGATACCCCTATCATTTATGCATAGATTGTGACTCCCCAAGCTTGCCTTGGCTCAGTTTAACAGCTGCCTGTCAGGTGTGCAGGCAGCACCAAGGAGACCCAACCATCAGCTTCAAACTCTCAGCCACTGGATGTCATTGGATAGCAGAGCAGAGAGTCAACTGCACTGCTCCACTGTCAGGCACCAAATGACATCCTGCACTAACCCCTCTCAGTCTACAGATACACAGATACACACACACTCTCTCACACTCCAAGCACAGTGATCAGAGAGAGGTGGAAAGCTGGGGCCCTTTCCCTGAATTCTCGACCCCCACCCCCACCCCCTGCAATGCTGTCAGACACACCAAGCAATAGCTGACATTTGTCTACTCCCCAGCATTCGTAAACGTTAATGTAAAAAAGGACACCAAATATAAGTGTATGACTGCTCTTCAAGAGACTCAAATATTCAGTTAGAGAAAAATGTACAAGTTGGCTTAGGGTGATTTTCTAAATATTAGTTCCTGGAAGCCAACTACTACTGTATGTTAGACTACTCATCAAACATACTACTAAAGAAAATAAACATAGACACATGACCTTACACTTTTCAAAAATTAAAAGAAAAATTAAATATGTACTTCTTAACGTCTAACACCTACGTCTGAAAGTGCATAAAACAACATGAGGGGGAAGAGAGAAGATCAAAAGTGGGAAAAACCTTTTATTAAAGTTCCTGGATGAAACACATACAATAAGCTTTCAAATCTCAAAAAGGGGGAGGGAGTGAAGAAGATGAATCAAAGAAGAAGAAGAAAAAAAAAACTTGTCCCATTCCACTCAAAACGTAGTGCAGGGAAAACTCTATTTTTCATTCAAGATCTCTTCATCTGAAGCCAGATAATATTTTCTACATGACAAAACAGAACCTTGATAGCATCCAGTATTTAAATTAAGCCAATTTTAAATCAAAGAGCCTATTTATTAAATACGATTACCTATTTTATCCTCTCTGGAAAAGCTAAAGATATACTATGCATAAACACTACAACTTCAAAAACATAAAGCTAAATTCATGCCACCTCATAAAAGTAGTCAGCAAGAAAAAGCCATCCTTCCTCAACTTAAAATGTAAGAAACATTAATCTTGTACCACCTACAAATATAGAGGACAAATGTACCACTCTGCCTGCTTCTTCTTAACTCAAGAATAACAATAAACCTTACTCTGTGAAACAACAAAAGAAACAGAAAAAAGCTTCAATGGTAGCTCTGTGTCATTAGTGGACAATGAGAAAAGATGAGAAAACGTACACTGTGTTGACACAAATGTGCCTTCCCCTCTAGAACCGACATCTCCTGAAAGCTTTTCTGTTAAACTTCCCTCTAGTTCACCACCATTAAGCACAAAAAAAGTCTCAAAAGCAGCAAATTCAATATCTGAGAGGAAACAAACAAGAACCCAAAGAGTCGTTGCCTTAAAATATATTAAGTCCACCTGTGGTCAATAAAAATATTCTGGGGAGGGGGGACGACTCCTATGAGTCAATTGTGCCAACAGTGACTGTACCTTTACAGCTAGCTATTACCCACTTACACTCCCTCTAAAATTTGCTAGCCTCTTGATTTCTGAAGTGGCACTCAGTGCCTCAGTCAAGCTGCCTGCTCAGCTCCTGACCTTCCCACTAATGGCTGTTATTTGTGGGAGGCTTAAGGACACTGTCAATAGCAGGCTTCCTCTCTCTCTCTCTCTCTCTCTCTCTCTCCCTCTCTCTCTCTCTCTCCCTCTCTCTCTCTCCCTCTCCGCCTCCTTTCTGTCCTGCACTCCACTTCCCACGTAACACATAACACAGGGACCTCACAACAACCATCACCACCCAGCACCACCAACACCAACACAAAATTCAACTGGCATGCAGCAGCAAGCACCTGCAGTAATAGACTCTTTTATTAAAACTGTTATTCTGCAAGACTTGAAATTCCCCATGGACTGGGCCATGTCAAAGCCGATATAATTAACTAGAGGCTCAGCAACGGATCAATTACCAGACAAGCAAGTGATAGTGAAATCAATGAAAGATCATCAGCCACATTATCAGTGTTGCAACTCATTAGGGTAAAACTGAGAAATGTGCTCAAAGCGAGCCCAAGCAAGGTGGCATTACAAAACAAAGGGCTAATTTGGAGACCCTGCTGTGAACAATCTGTAACAGAATTAGCCTTTTTTCCCCCTAAACTGCACACTTCTGTAACTAAATGTGACAGACTGGGAGAAGCAGTTTATTAAGACACCAACTCCAAGTTTATTTAGTTCATAAACTCTCTCCTAGAAAATCAATAGAGTCTGGGCAGGGTTATTAGGCTGACTAGCTAATACATCCAAATCTGGTCTTCTCAGCCAGCAGCCTTCAAAAAAAAAAAAAAAAAAAAAAAGCCCTACCTGACAGTGATAGGCAAACTAGGCTTCTATTGGGATAGACCTGCTATGTATTATCACCTACTTATGACAGGCCTGTCACAATACGGTAAACCTGAAAAGATGAATATTACTGTGATTATTTTCAGGTTAAAAGTATACAACCCAATGAAACATTTGGAATGCAAACTGTTCACTCTCCTCTATGATAGACCAGCACCTGGTAAACAGGTTTGATCAAAGTCTCATTTTGGAGGTAAACTTAACAAAGAGGAGGGCCTTTGTGTGTTTCCAGGTGCATAACTCCAATAAATGTGTCCAAATGACTAAAATTTTCACCTTCATGAGATCCCTGCCCCTTCCCAAAAATAAAATTAAATTCATGCATTCTGAGCTTTGTTAGCATCATTTCATATCAAATTTTTCAAAAAATAAAAATCCAGCATCTCCAAAAGTATCCAAATCCAACACTAGAATTTGATATTAATTCCCCAAATGTAACATACTACACAAACTACTCTAAGTCTGGTTATTATTTCTCCTCTAGCAAAAAAAGAAAGGAAGAAAGAAAGAAAGAGAGAGAGAAAGAGAGAAAGAAAGAAAGAGAGAAAGAGAGAAAGAAAGAAAGAAAGAAAGAGAGAGAGAAAGAAAGAGAGAAAGAAAGAAAGCGAGAAAGAAAGAAAAAGAGAAAGAAAGAAAGAAAAGAAAAGAAAAGATACCTCCCTGTACCATCTCAGGGACACAGGTACAAACCATACTACAACAAGCACAAAGGAGATAAATGGCTTCTGAGATTTTCCTTTGGCTGTATAGTCTAGATCATGGAATAATGTTCACTGAATATTTTCTCTGGCACAATTTAAGGAAAAGTTCCATAAAGCTTCCACAGAAAAAATTTTAAGTCCAAAAGAATAGATTTTTTTTGCTACTCTGGCTTCCACACAGATTTCCTTACTCAATAATTTTTCAGGTTAAAGAATGCACAGACATTAAAGCAAGCAAACTGGTTTTCCTCTCAGACAATGGATCTCACCTAAAGTAAGAGGTGTACCCTATAGGTGTGTAATGTCACCCAAGTCACAGAAGACACTATGGGAATTTGAACATATCTACATCTCAAGAATGCAATACAGATTTATAAAGTGAATCACAAACCAAAAAAAAAAGAAAAAAAAAGCAAGTACCACAAATATATTTTACAATATTAAGCTAAATATTGGAAAACTGAAAAAGAACAAACACAAAAAAAAACTTGCTGGAAACTTGAACTCAACCTCTGAATATTCACATAAAATAGAAAAAGATGTGTCAGAAATATTCTACCAATGGGGGGGAAATTACAAAATGTTAAAATTTTTATTTTCCTTAAACAAAATTGTAACCTTTAAAATAATTTATTTTATATGGACTTCATTTTTAAATGACAGGAAACTGACATTTTCCCTTTTGCCTAATCATTGAACCATATACCATATTAAACTGTTTATAGATACCATGCTTTATATTTTCTTTTAAACTTTCAACAATCTGTAAAGTAGCTATGGGTATATTTATTCTAAGCCTGTGCTTTTAAAAAATAATCAAAAAAGCATAATTACAGAGAAAATGTATTTTTAAAAATCTTCATGCATATAACTATGCATGTACCCTCAATGAGGTCAAATTAGTTGGAAAGAATTTGCATTTTGGTTAGAATGAGCTAACAAGACTATAGGGAAACAATACAATTTTAACTAGCAGGGCAAGAAAGAGTTTTCTTTCTTCTAAGCTCTGCAAGCAGTAATTCCCATAACTGATCCTTTTAAAATGTTAGTGATCTTTACAATATTTGAGTTGTTGGGCAGTAATGTGTTTTCCTCTTTTATATTGTTTTCACATCAAGGAATTTTCTATAAACTCATATTATAAAGTAAGCAGGCAAAGAACTGCTTCATTTAGTCTGAATATTATTATTATATTTACTTTCTGGCAGTTATGAATTATTTGAGAAGACAGCATGGCACAGTAGATAGAGAGCAGACCCTGGAATCAATGAGAGCTGGATTCAAATCCAGTCTCTCAAACATATAGGCTTTCGTACCCTGGGCAAATTACATAACCTTTCAGTTCCCCAGGTTATTTATTGTAAGACCATAAATTGAAGGGCAGTTCTAGATCTGCATTGTTAGCCCCAATATCCTTACCAGAAATTACCTACACTAAGAAAATCATAGACCTAAACTAAATAGATTCACACACATCTATGTAAGTATGTGTAAGTGCTTAATTTAATAAGATTTTGGTCTTTCTCTAAGGCATGAGGCCAGAGCTTACTGTCTATGTAAATATGACTGGTTTCAACAACTCTTACACTCATTGCACTGAAACACTACTCAGAATTTCAATTTTTCAATGAATGTTGATAGGTAATATTACTCAGGAAATAACATGAAATGAACACAAAGGAAGTATAGTTGAGGAACCCCACTTTGAAAGCTCTTCTAGACCCATCTTTGATTTACCATATAGTACCTGCAATTCTCAAGAGTTCAGTCTGCTGCAGCTGTTAACAGATTCTGTAATCTAGAATGACAGTAAACTACCCTTTCCTCTTCTTTTATTCACTATTTCTTTTCAAGGCTCAGTTAAGTACATAGCTGGGTTAAAGATCAGTGGTTTTTCATGTGACATGCTCTGGTATTCATCTAATGGCTTGTCAGGACAAAACTGTCCCTGTTCTTGCCAAAATAATAAAAATGACTCTCCACATCGCATGACAATCAGCCCTTCCTTATGGCGAAACAACTCAAGCTTATGTAATTAACTTGTTTTATAGATTTTTTTTTAAATAACTGACATTATGCCAGGAAAGAGGATGCAATTCTCAAAGGAGATAAAAATTTTCACCCCCCTCTCACTTACTAAACCAACATGTACACTAGTTTTCTATCAAATAAGACTTGCTTATTTCCTAAAGATAATGCTGAACTTACAAATATGTATTGCATTAGAGTGGATAAGTTAATACGTGCAAATTATGCAGAAGCAGCCGGCTGGGCACAGTCACAGACAGAGGTGGGGGATTCAATTGAGGAAATGTCATTTTTCTTGAGAACAAAGTATGGGACTTGCTTTGCAACATCTGTTGGGTTGTGTGAAATGTTAACAGATGTCTTAAGTGGAAAAAAAAAAAAAAGAGGAAGAATTAATAAAGGAAACCTCCTCTAAACAGATAATCCACCCAAATTTCCATATTCCCAAGGAAAAAAAACTGACAGCAACATTTTTTTCCTATAAAATCTGCCATCTTTACTTGACTATGTAAAGTTTCATTTTCTCTGTAAAGTTGAGGAAGAAAAGCCTTCTGACTTCTTATTTTTTTTAAAAAGGGATATGGGGAAAACCAACCAGTCATTACACCCAAGCTTCCCCCAGTTTTGAGACCCCTGGTGAATAATCACATCATAATCTATACTAACTAGTCTCTTCTTGATTCGCACATGTAATTTACTGGAAAGAGTCTAGGAAATACATATTATACAGAAAGAGAAAATTCTTTCACTGTGACTTTTCTTTCAAAATAAAAAAGTACTGATCTTCTGTTTTTAAATCACCTTCATTTCTACAATTATTCCTTGTCCCTCTCCTTTACTCTGAAAGCCACCTTTTAAAATAAGGAATGAAAAGGGGGATAGGGAAGGGAAGGAGGAGGGGAAGTGGTTCAGCAAAATATCCACAACATCAACTGAGTCTGCTAATATGAACAATATTCTGCCCCTGTGAACTCCCCTACCTCTGTGAAGAAAGCTAGGAGCTTTATCTCACCTCTTCACCTGGACCAAGCTTGGTCAAAATTATGTAGAATTCAGTTTCTTTTTTGTGTTCTATTTGTTTAATTATAGTAATCATTATGTATATTTTCCCCTGGTTCTGCTTTCTTCACTCTGCATCAGTTAATAAAAGTCTACTTATGCAAATCTGAATTCTTCATATTCATCATTTCTTACATCATACAAATATTCCATTACATTCATATATCATGAATTCTAGTCATTCTCCCAGTTGGTGATGCTCTATCCTTTTAAAATGAGGAACACAAAGATTCTCTTCTCAACCCATGCTTATGTAACAACCAAATTACTAACTTTAAGGCAATCATCCTAACAATCAGAAGTTCAACAATACTGCCTTTGTAACTGTGTACTGCATTAGTCACTAGATTTCTTCTGCAACATTTGACTGCAGCTTTTTTTATAAGAGTGCATAGTCAAGGGAATAAGTATTTATCAAGTACCTACTATGTGTCAGGCACTGTGCTAAGTACTGCCTTAATAGTCCAGAATATGTTTCTCTTGGAAATAAATCAATCCATAAACATTTATTAAGTGCCTACTATGTGCCAGACACTATGGTGATACAGAAAGAGGCAAAAGATAATTCCTGCCTTCAAGAAACTTACAATCTAAGGGAGGAACCAAATAAATATATACGAAGCAAAGCAAGGATAAATTGGCACCTAGTAAAAGATAGGGAAACACCTCTTTCATTTTTAAAAACTATCTCTTACAATAGTCATGACTATCGTGAAGATTTTTTTAAGGTTTCTTTATTTTCCCCTAGTTCTGTTGGCTTTATATTTGAGGGAACCCTAGTGGTGATGTTTTCTTCCTTGTTATTCAATTTATTAGATGGTTTACCCATATCTGAGCATTGTATTATGGCAGCTTTTATAAAAGTGTATGTTTTTCAACTTCTTAATCGAATTTGGTAACCAGTCCTGGTTTGACTCACTGGCCCCTACAAATATAATCTCTGCAAATCCTCCTTTCTGGGAGGGGAGAGGAGATGGAAGGAGTGGAGAATCTCTGTTGACCACTTCTCTTAAACCTCTAGGCAGAAATACACCCCAATTATCAGTTTATGGATAGACTGATCCGTAAGGCACCAAAGTGTCCTCATAAATCCGGCAAGTATGAAAAGATAGGAATTTCTGTTTTCATATCTGACTGTGGTTATAAATTACCCACTCCTCACTCCTGCTGTGTAAGGAGCCATGTAAAAACTTTACATATTACCTCATGTTTATATCTACACATTCTCCAGGTGACCCTGGCAGCCAAAGGGCTAGCCATTTCAACATCTGGGAACTGAAGCCAGAACCTCATATAGACATCAGGGGGGTAAGGCCGCAGCCAAAAAATGAAGGCAAGACATGTAGGATCATCCCTAAGAGCATTCCTGATGTTTTATTAGCCAAAACTGCACCAGGCTCTAAATGCTCACTAATGTTCCCTGAGAAGAAATTCATTTCAGAGCAAATTTCAAATACAAAGGCGTTGGTAAACCCCAAATCATAGCCTCTGTGCAGACTTAATATTAAATGAATGAATTCATAATTTTAATTGTGCAATTATGCAGTGTACACTTAAGGGGGAAAAAAAACCCTATTCATTATATGACCAATGACCAGTGGGAGGAAGTGTCTTCAACAATAAAAGGTATGAAGATGACATGGGTCTCAATTACTATGGCAGAGGGGTGGCAGACACATCTCATGGATTAGCAGCAATGTCAAAGTAAGTATCACCTATATGCTTCACTCTAGTGAATCCAAAGGGGGACATGGGCACTGATTGACACATTTTGTCTTGGCATGGAATTGGAAAAGCGTTGTGATAGAGCATCTGTTGACAGGCTAATCAGCTGTTCAGCTTTTCAGAAACACATAAGGGAAATATCCTACTGTCAGAAACTCTTTGCTCCATTTTGATAGGCTGAAAAGATTTTGGTAGGGTATACTGAATAAAGCAGTTTTCCCAAATGTGGGTAAAATGATGAATGACTCAGAACCAAGGCATGCACAAATGCAAAAGCAGAAATTATTTTCATCATCTTAGGTCAGTGTGAAATTCATGCCTACAGAGATCAAACATGTCAGCTTGCTTGAGTTCGGGGGCAGGGGGTAATTTTAGAGGTACTTTAGTACTACCCTCTCAGGAGTATTGGAGAGAATAGTTTCTCCCATGCAAGAAGGAGTCTATTTTCTTAGAAAAGTCTCCAAAAGGAAGAGAACCGTGGGAACACTACCTTGAATGAACATTGAAATCAGACTGAGGAGTATATAGTGAGAATTTATTATGAGAAAACTATGATGGGATAGAAGAATTCCTCCTAGAGACTATTATTATTATTATTATTAAGCCAAATTCCATAGTTCTTTCCTTCTAAGTGGACCTAGAAACCTACTGCCCTAGAGAAGTTATCATAACAACAGAGTAAATTCGATATGCAAGTTACTATCAGAGAAATGGATTCATAAATACAGTCATATCACATTTCACGCCAGCATTAGGCTATATAAGCTTTGTTGTAAAAATGGGAAGCAAATCATGTAATTTCCATATTTTTAAACAGAAAGAGAATAAAAGGTATGGATAATATCCTCTTAGGCATGATTTATAAAACTTAAAGAATTTTTTAAAAGTATGAAATTCCAACCTATTTAAAATCCCAAATAAGCAGTAAACCCTGGAGAAAATCACATGCCTACATCTTAAAATAAAATATTTCATTTACAAAGAATGAGAAATTAAGGTAAAACAAATTAAGAATCTTCCATTTCCTTTAAATACTTCACAAATACTAAATGTAAGTGGTCTAGGCAAATAAGTAAATACCTAGGGAAGAATTCAATAGCCCAATGGACTCCCAACCTAGACCTGACACTAGCTAACTTCTCTGGTTATACATAATTAAATTCCCTTCTGCTAAAAATCTATGACTGGCAACCGTGGTTTTTGTCGTCAGGAATATTCAGAGATGAATAAAAAAGCACACATATAGAACAGGATTAAAGATTTTGAAGTGTAATGGATCTTAAAAACCACATAGTTCAATTCCTTCATTTTACAGATAAAAAATGACAGCATATTATTTGCCCGGGGTCACACAAGTATTAAGAGTCTTGGACAGAATTTGAATGCAGGTCTGTCTAACTCCAAGTCCAGCCCTATTATCCACTGCATCCTGGCTGGGTAAGTAGTTTATAGAAGACTGCTCAGTGGAATAGAGAGATTTGATAGGGATCAAGAGAAATGAACAGCATTCCTCACACCTTTGAAGTATCAACACATGGTCTGTTAGCATTAGAATTTACCAAGTTTGCTCCAGCTAATTCATTCTACGTGACACTACTGTATAAATGATGATGTGTCTGGAGGGGGAAGGCATGATATACATACTACAAATTTTTTTTTTAAATTTACCAAATTTATTATCAGATACCAATCTAAAGTGACTTCAAATAGAGGCCCAGGAAGGGTCTATCTGTTCAGAAATAAGCCTACTAAAATATGGAGACACATCATCAAAAGTTAACTACACTGTATACAGAGAAGTGAATTTTTTTAACCACCACAATTTAAGAAGATCTATAAAAGGCCAGAAGTATTATGATATGTATCAGTTGAAGAATGATCCACATTAAAAAAAAACAATCACAGACCCTAAGAAGAAGCATTAGAAGCTCTTAGCACATCAGTTATTAACCTTTTTTTTTGACCTTCATAAGAACAAATGCAAAGAAAATGTATCATCGCTTTTTGCAGACTTTCTGTCCATAACATCCTTTAATGAGGACAGAAATCATCAAGTAATTGAAGCATTATTTTAAGAATGCAAATCTAAGCCGAGGCCCAAATGAATAATTTGCCAGTTATAGGTCATGGATAGATTGATGACCTTTTGTCAGATGACTCTGAGATAGAAGGAACCTTAGAGATCATCTCATTCAATCCTCATCATTTCATAGATGAGGAAACCTGGGGCCTAGACAAGTGAAACTAGTTGGCTAAGAACACATAGATAACAAGTCAGTCAGTAAACACTCATTAAGTACCCACTAAGTGCTGGGTACTCTGCTAAACACTGGAAGCAAGAGGCAACACCAGGCTCATGTCCCTTGATTCCAAATCCTGTACTATTTTCACTAAACAAAGTATAGCTAGTATACTATTTCTCATACCATCAGCACCTGCATCAGTCTTATGGCCAGGGACAGGAATGGGACCACTCTATGGGATGACACTGAGAGTTCCATAATCAAGGTTGATGCTTCCCCAGCTGAGAATCAAGGAAAGGCACAGAAGGAGGCTTTGACTCATGGAATGAGTCCTAAAATAAGTCTGATTCATTAGCCAGTGACAGAAACAGTGATATCCCTATCAAAAGCAGGATATCAGAATCAAAAGGGTATGGGGAGGAAGATGAAGCAAAGAGACATGATCCAGAATCAAGGCTCGTTATGAGGATAAGATCATGGGCATAAGTATACCAAAGAGTTTCCTTGATTTGGTAAGACTCCCCTTTCTTCAGATACATACATGCATGTTTTTTATAACGATGATGTTCCTTCTAAATTTGTAGCAGCTGGGTAGTTATTGCCACTGTTGACCACAATTACTCTGCATGAAAACGGCAATGTCTAAACGGTGTACACTATGTCTCATTCCTCATTCCCCCCTTCCAAAACTTGCACAAATTAACATTTCAAACTGAATTAATATAGTAGTTAACATAGAAATTTAACCAATACTTAAAATTGACTTTTTTTTTCTTCTAGAATTGATTTCCCACCCAATAGTGCCATCTTGAAGGTCGTTCATGATTTATACCATAAAGATCTATGAACCTACATACTATGTTTAAGGCATTGCTGCTATACTATGCTAGGCATCTTAGAGGATATGAAGATAAACAAGGAAGTTCTTATCTTCAAGAATTTACAACCTAGTGGGGAAGGTAATGCATACATGTAAACACGGATGATACAAAGCAGAATTTGATTATTGTTACACAAAAGATATCCTCTCCTTACCCACTCACTCACCCCCAAAAATAGGCGTTTAGAAGAGGGAATGATCATTTCCAACTGGAATAATCATGGGAAATTTCATGGAGAAGGTAGCACTTGATCTGGATCCTGAAAGGTTGATAGGTTTTCACTGGGCAGGGATGAGAAGAAGGCATTACAGATGAAGAGAATATCTGAAGATATCACAGTAGGAAAACATGGAAATATTTTTGAACCAGCAAAAAATCTGACTATTGCATAAGGTGCGCGTAAAAGAACAGGGTAACGTAAGACTGGAAGTAGTCTGAAGTCAAATTATAGAGGTTCCTGAATGCCACACTTAAGCAGTCTGGATCTCTGTTGATAGGAAAGAAGGAGCTATTGAAAACCTTTGAGCCAGAGGTTGAAATTATCAGTCATGCTCTAAGAAAAATTCATCTGGAAACAGAATGCTAGGGTGGAGTAGAATGGAGACAGGTCGGAATCAGGGAGATTAGTTGGGAGGCTACTCTGCAAGTATCCAAGCAAAAAATAACGAAGGCCTTACCAAAGTTGGTTATAGTGAAAATGAAAATGACAGGATTGATTTCAGAAACATCATGGAGATAGAGTCGATTTTATTGTTGTTCGTTGTTGTTCAATTATTTTAGTCGTGTCTGGCTGTTTGTGACCTCATCTGGGGTTTTCTTGGCAGAGATACTAAAGTGGTCTGCCATTTCCTTCTTCAGCTCATTTTGTAGATGAGGAACTAAGGTAAACAGGGTTAAGTGACTTGCACAGGGTCACACAGCTAGTTAAGTATCTGAGGCTGGATTATGAAAATGACTTCCAGATTCCAAGCCCAGTGCTCTATCTACTGCACCACCTAGCTGCCTAATAAAATGGATGAAGGAAGTTGTTTAATCATGTCCAACTGTTTGTGGATCCCATTTGGGCTTTTCTTGGCAAAAATACTGGAGTGGGTTTGCCATTCCCTTCTCCAGCTCTTTTTACAGATGAGGAAACTGAGGTAAACAGGGTTAAGTGACTTGCCCAGGATGACACAGCTAGTAAGTGCCTGAGTCCAGATTTGAACTCAGGTCTTTTTGACTGTTAGCCCAGTATGCTATCGATTATGCTACCTCACAGGAATAGAATCAACAGTACCCGATAAATGGTAAGATGTAGAGCACAAGGAAAAAGGAGGAGTCAGATGCAACTAAGACAGCTTAAAGAATGGAGATAATATAAACAACAATAAGAAAGTTGGGAAGTAGGGATGGCTTTAGATGGAATAAGATGATGAGTTCTTCCTTGGACATGTTGAAATTTGAGGTGAATATAAGATATCTAAGCTTATAAGGTGAAATGTGCTAACCTGCAGATAAAGTATACAGTGAAAAGTTAGCAGAGGCAAAATCATGCATAAATACCCAACTTTAAGGAGAAGAGGCATGACTGAAAAAGAACAGAGAGAGACAGGAAGTAAACCATTATAAACAATGTCATTAAAGCCAAGGAAAGAGGCAGTGTCCAGAAGAAAGAGGTAGTCACCAGCATTCATTAAGGCAGAAAGTTCAAGAAGGATAAAGACAAGGGAAAGTCCATTGAATTGGGTGACTGGGTGATCACCAATGACCTCTGAATCATCAGTTTCACTGGGGGATATAAAAAGAAGGAAATAGAAATGAAGGTACATGAGTTAAGAACACTGCAGATGGTAAAGCAGAAACAGTAAAAGAAGGGAGGGAGTGGCAAGGACAATAGCTTCAGGAGATCGCAGCGTCCAGAGAAGGTTAGGGATCTTTCTGCTGGCTTGTTTTTAATACACAAAGATCTGAAAATGTTCATAGGCAAAAAGGAACAAGTCAGTAGGACAGAATAGTGAAGATGCAAAACTGGAGGAGATAACTGATGAATTAAAGTCCCAGAGAAGCAGGGAAGGAATGAGATCAAGAGCACATGTTCTAGGAGGTTTTAGCACAGAAGGAAGGAGACACAAAATTCTCTGAAACAAGAAAAAAAGGAGAGATGAAGATGCAAAGAAAGTTTAAGATGGAGAGGATGGAAGATTAGGGAGCTCATGTGCCCTAAATTTTCTCAGGGAAGTTAAATGTTGTCATACTCAGAGAGTAACATGAAGATTGAAAAAAGTTTGGAATATTCCCTGAAGAAAAAGTGACAGGGAGTCCGAAAGAGGAAAAATTTTTTAAATCACAGATCATTAAGGTGAGACCTAGATGAAGTAAAATAACATAAAACTGTTGTCTCCAGAAGTATTTGGTTACCCTGGAATGGGAGTACAGAATAAAGGTAGCGATGGTTACCCCAAGTTGAGAACTGGCAAGGTGGGTATAATAGAAAATAAATGTGCCAGAGAAATTTAGGGTACTGGCAAGGTCATTTTTGAAACAGCTGTCCATGGGTCTAGGTTGGCTATCAAGGCAAGCGAAGCTAGAAGGAATATTATATACTGGGAGAATAAGAAAGAGTTGACTAGAGCTTAAGATGAGGGCAAAGAATAGATTTCATGAGGAGAATACTGTTGTCAGAGTTCAAAACCTAGTTAGGAGATGGGGTGATTAAAATTTAGGAACCATTTACTTAATTAAAACAAAGTAAAAATAACTTTCTTTAAGACAGGCCTTCACAACATATGGCCCATGGGCCTGCTTGTGTCCCAGCAAAAGATTTCTGGTGGCCCACACTCTCTGAGCACTCTCCTTTTTGTCACATGACCTGCAGCAACCAACCATTGTTAGTCTGTCTCTAGTCCTTATACTCTATGTGGCCTGAAAAAGTTTACAAGTTGTGCAGGTCTGCTTTAAGACATACTCCATACTATACAAAATCTCATCATAAACCATTGCTTTTAGAAATCACTCCTATAAAAATCAAATGATTGGTTCCTGAAAAGAACAAAAGGAAAGATATGATTCAAATAAATAATGATCAAATTATTTAGTTATTATTCTCTTCTCAATTCTAAACATTCTCCCCCCCATTCTACCTACAAGACTGTCACTAACAAGTGAAATAACTTAAAAAGGAGGGAAATCATGATTCTGTATGCCATACGACATGTATGTGTTTCAGTGACTAGGAAAGTCATTTCACTGCAAATGTACAGTCAAGATTGGTATAGTTGGCTTTCACTAATTATTACGTGATTCATCGTCTAGAGCTGCCCAGTGTCACAGTCGTTCTCAGGACAATTAGTGAGAGCTGCATTAGCAGGAACTCGGCACTCTCTGTCTCACTTTCCTCTAGAGAACAGGGAAATGATGAGTTGCATCACCTGGCCAGGAGCAGCCGCCGCCGCCACAAAGTCACCTTAGGGACTTGGACAAAGAGATTCATCTGCAGCCTTGGCAGCCACTAAAGCATGCCTTTCTAGCAGCCAGTCATACTATAATCTACTGGCACAAAGTCCTTTTATTAAGGACCCTTGTCTAAGTGACCTGTCATAGAGCTTTATAAAGCAGCATTAATACCACGGGCCAAAATGAGATTGATCTTTGAGCTTCGTGGTCTCCTGTTGTCAACAGTGCATTATAAAACCAATACTAAATACTTTATAAACAGGTCTCCCTACAGTGTATTAGAAGAACAGTGCATATTTCATGCCCCATAGTTAGGTAGCCACATATCCATCAGACTAATAAATAATTTATTAGGTGCTCAGAAGTACAATAAGAGTCAATAAACTAACTTCTGAATACTTACAAGCCACTTTTTCTTTTGAAAATGAGTCTGAACAAGAGATAGCTCACTGGCTAAGAGGGGATGATGGGGAAAACAAGGGGTTATCTAAAGTGTAGGATCATGAGGTAGCAAAGACAACCCACCAAAGTGGTGAAAATTCCCATGAATTTGGAAACCTCAAGAGTGGAACTGCAATCAAAAGTTTGGATTACTAAACTCACACACAAAATGCACCACCCTCCACATTCATTTCCTTTCCCTATGTATAGATTTCCTTAGTCCTACCATCCTGGGATACAGCCCAGGAAAAGAATAAACAGTGGAAGCATTTCTAAAATATTTCTATTCAAGCCAAGCGACAACCACCAGTAATGTGATTTGCACTTTGAATGTCTATCAAAGGGTATACTTTTCCCGACACAGGTATAAACAACATGCTGGAATTTTCAAGAATTGAAAATTGGATTGGTATTTCTTTAAAAGACAAATAAAAACAAAACTCAAGTTTTCTAAACCCTTACTATTCCCTCTATATGTGACATGGCTCCCTATGTTAGTTAAAAAAACCATCAGACCACTCCTCCTAACCCCAAACCCCTGTGATAAGAAACTGTTAAAGGACAAATTTTAACAATTTGAAGATGAAATTTCTTCAGCTGGGAGTAGCTCCCAAACCCTCCTTAGCGTGGACCTTCGTATGGTATTGTGGGTGCTACGGTTTCACATATTGGCCACATTAATACAGGACAGCAAGCATCTCTAACCCACAACTGTGCGCTCTCCAGCCCCAAAGCACCCACAGAGCCAATGCCGATGCAAACCACTCTCCCCATCCCACATCAGAACCACACTGGTTTTCTCCAGGAGCCAGAGGCTGAGATGCAGTCCTGAAAAGGAAAGTTTGGAGCTCTTTCCATTCACATGATGGGTATACAGCGTGTTTGAGGAATATGTTACCAAAAGGATTTTTTTTTTCCCTCTCCTAATCCATACTAAGGAACAAACCATAAAGAGGTTTATGGTGTCAAATGGATTCCCAAATTTCCCCATGGGAAAAACCTGAAATGGATACATATATGCATTTTTTAATGCACTGTTTTCTTTTTCTTTCCAAATTCATTCAGCCTTAAAAAAAATAAATAAGTAATACTCATGAGCTGGGGTCCTTAATGTTTAAAAAATATATTTTTTAATATGGAAAAGCAAAAGGAAAATATAGGGAAAGGTTTGATTTCACAGCATTTCCTCAAAGAGATTTACCCACAAGTTAAGGCCTAAGTAGTGTTGATTTGATAGCACAGTGGAATACTACTTTCTTCCATTTCTACCGGTACAAGAATCCCAAGGAATCACTGAACTTGATAGGTGGAAATGGCATTCTATTCTAATATAAATTCTAAATCAGAGTTAGGCTCAGTCTACAAACTATAAAAGACAAGGCCAATGAACTCGAAGTCTTTATTATCTCTCCCTTAGGGATTTGTTGCTCTCTCCAGAGGGAATTTATTCTTGATATCCAGGCATGTTTATCTCTGAACCAGGAGTGGTCACTCCCCTAGAGCTGGGACTTTACCATTCGTAGGGCTTAAACGGAGCTACAAAAGATAAGCAGGGTTTTGCCTTGGACCAAGAAGAGGTAGCCCCCAAGGTCTAGGATCTTAATCTCCTGCTAAAAGGAGGATTATTCAAATAACCACACAATCTACCCTGTGATACCATAACATTGCTTGGCAAGCATCCCTGAGTTCTATCAGAAAACAAAATCTTATCCAATGTGAAAGCATATCTTAGCCCAGTGCTTTACGTCAAATAAAAGCTACCTTTTTAAACTTGCTAAATGATATCATTCACAGTAATCAAATCATGAGATCTGTAGCTGGAATTCAAATCAAATGATATTTATTAAGTGCCTACTGTGTACAAGGTGCTTGCTTTTCCCTACAGAAAAAGAAAGTGGAAGATTATCAACAGCATTATCTAAAGCAAAAAGCTTGGAATAAGACTCCACTGAATCACATAATCCAAAAGCATTCATAGATAAAATTGTAAGCTGGACAACATAGTGGAAACCAGAACCAATTTGTCTATATTTCTATATCAAACTATTTTCATCATCATTGCAAGTGGAACCGCCACATTTAGACCCTAACACTTCAGTCCTCATAGTGCTCCGTGAATGTAATAAGTAGGCAAGGAAAAGATTCATGCCTAAAGAACATAAGCAGCTCTGATGGAATCTAGTTGGTACTTTGGCTCCTGCTATGTGCTGGACAGAAGATATCCCTTAAGGTGCATGCACACTGCAAAAAACAAAAACAAAAACCCTTGGAGTAAAGATTTCTAGAGAAGAGAAATCCATAAGGAAAAAGCAGAAAAAGAGGAAATGGTGATTGCCGTGGCAAAGACAATTGTTGCAGGACAGGGTCTGTAAGATAAAATGAAAGCTAGATGTGTGTGGCAGCACTACGTTGGCTGTTGTAGAAGCTGGAGGCCCAAAAGCAAAGACAGCTAGAATGCAAATCTGGCATGGGGACACTATGCAGAAAGGGAGCAAGCCTAGACTTCTGAAGGAAGCAGGTAAATGGAAATTCTAATTCTGCTCTTTGTCTAGGTGTTGTTCAGTCATTTCAGTGGTGTCCAACTTCTCAAAACCCTATTTGAGGTTGTCTTGGCAAAGATACTAGAGTAGTTTACCATTTCCTTCTCCAGCTCATTTTACAGGTGAGGAAACTGAATTAAACAAGATTAAGTAACTAGCCCAGAGTCACATAGCTAGTAAGTGTCTGAGGCCACATTTGAACTCAGGAAGAGGAATCTTTCTGACTCTAGACCCAGCACTCTACCCACTGCACCAGCCCTCTCTTCAGCAAGGTAATCAACTCCATTGATGTAAATGGGACCTCACTTAAGAATTTCTAAGTTTTATAGAGGCTATGACTAACCCTCACAGATGGTGGAGGCAGTTTCTGGGAGAGGAGGTACATAAGAAAAGAAAGGGGAAGGAAGGAGGAGTGCCCTAGAATGGCACTATAAAACTATACATATACAAGGTCTTACCCTAGAGAAGGTGGGATCCAACTGTAAAAAAGAGGTTTTCTTTGTCTGTTTATGTCCTCTGATGTAAGTCCTTTACATTTTTATTTGTTCAAATAAACAGGAGCCTACATCCAATGTCTTGTTAGCCTGAGTGCTTACTTAGATGCTGAGAGCCCTTATAGAGAAAGACAGAAGTCATATTCTGATATTAAAAGTGAAAAGACCAGGTTATAGAGAAGCTTTCAGAATTCAACCTGCCTAATGGAGCCAACAATCATGGTTCTGTGACATCGATTAGGTGAGGAAGTCAAAATGCCACTAACGACATGAAATCAGGAAAAGAGACTGGACCAAGTACCAAGTAGACACAAGACTTCTCACTCTTGAAAGCATCAAGGCTTTGACACCAGAGTTGAGCCTAGAAGGAAGATAAAGACTGAGAAACCAAAGATCAGCAGGCAATGAAGGAATTTTTGGAAAGGATGATGACTTGTATGAATGCATGGAGTGAAAGAATGTTGAGGCTAATGGAATAGCTAGTCGTCCAATGTGGCCATAATAATGCTGTATGTGAAAAACAGTCTGAACTGGCAGGTAGAAGCCAGATTGTAGAAGGGCTTAAAATCCAAGACTGAGGAGTTTGTACTCAAAACTGTACCAACAGAAAATTACTTTTCTTTTCCTTCCCTTTTTTTTGGACATTTGAGTGAAGGGATGGCTTAGAGAAGGGAGAGACCAGAAGGAAACCAATTAAGAAGCTATTATATTAGTATAGTAAGGAATAATAAGGGTCCTTCCTAAACAACTGTGGTAGTCATGTGAATGGGTAAGTCAGATGCAAGAGATGTTCTAAAGGTGTAATCAATAGGAATAGGCAAATGATTGGATAGGGGCTGGGAGAGTATGAAGGAAGATACAAGACAAGTTAAAAGCCTAGATGACTGGGGAGTTTGGTAAATGATTTCAAGGGAAGTCAAGAGCACATTTAGATGCAAAAGTCCAGGATCCAGTTGTAAGGAGATTTAAGAGACATCAGGAATAGATATACAGAACTGAGCACCATCTCCTTAGAGATGATAATTAAACCCATGGGAATAGATGAGATTGGCCAAAGAAATTTAAAAAAAGATGGTGCCCAACAGAGCCTTAATCCCCCACCCTTAAAAGACAGGATCCAAAAATGGAGGCTGAGGAGTGACTAGACAAGGAGAATCAGGAAAAAAAGCAGTGTCAAAGAAAAGAAAGGGTTCAGGTTGACAGTATCAAAAAGTTGCAGTTTAAAGTAACTGGACTACCACCATGTTTTTTGAGTTCTGCTAGCTGGTTTTTCCCTCACCCAACCAGTCAATGTGCCTGCCTGACTGTAACAGCTGCTTTACCCCATTCCTCTTAGCCAAGTCTAACCAGCTGTATGACTTTCTTACCTGAACTTTGGATCTTTCTTTAGCAATAAGTCCTACACATAATAGGCACTTAATAAATGTCTGTAGAACTGAATTGGAAACCAGCCACTCCTTTGTTAGAATTTTGTATAATATAAGAATAGATTAACTCCAGGTAAGGGCTTCTTCACCAAAACATAAGTTTTGGGTGCTGGCAAGGTTGTTAGACTGTAACTGTTCAAGACACCTTTTTTTAAACTTACTCTCTGGTTCTTAGGTGTGGTATGATACAGGAGGAAGAAAGAAAAGCAAAATGTTACTGTATATAACATAGTGCCTGCCTTCCAGGGGATTACAATATCTTTATGAAAGCAAACTATAAATACAAGTCAAATCAGCAACCATTTGTTAAGTTCCTACTAAATAATTTGTAAATTAGAGATCAAGGAAACAATATGTATGTCAAAAGGCAGTGCATGATCATAAGGGGCCCTTAAAGGCTATGGAGTCCAATCCTTTCATTTTATAGAGAAAAAAAGGAGGTAGAGAGTTTCAAATGACTCGAAATTCCTCTCATCTCAATTCACCTGGAGGTCAATAAAACAAAAGGCTAGGCTAAAAGATAAAAAGTTTAATTACCAGCAATTGAAGGGCAGTTGCCAGGTGGCTAGCAACTACTCAGAACAAAGGGAGAAATAGAAAGATATAGATATAGAGACATATTATGGAAGGAAAAGGGACCCTATCAAATGAGCCTGCTGAACCACTTTACTTATTTGCAAGGCCGAGTAATAAGGATAAAATGTCAGGTGATATGAGGGAAGAATGTCTTAATCTTGGTGTTGAAACTTGTTGGTGTCTCTGGAGTTACCCAAGATCAGGTTTATTCTGGTGGGATTATTTCTTTTCAGTTAATCCCATCAGACCAGTTTGATGGGACAGAAGATCTCTAGTTAATTCCATCAGAATAATTTGGTGTGTCCTAAGGTCTTCAAGATATAGGTCTCCTTCAAGATAGAATCTGTGGACTTATCTTGTTGGAATAAAATAGAGACTATGGGTCTGTTTAATTACGTAACTCTGTACTTCTCTTTCTTTGACCTCTAAGGTTAATTATTCTGGGGAGATGTTTCCCCCCAAATTTAGAGCATACTGCATAATGGTTTAATACATTTCCTCCACACTACTAGTATTTTTTATGAATTAGTTCATATATGCATGTCTTCCTGTACAGGATATAAGCTCTCTGAGGTTAGAAACTAACTTTTTCTAATCTTTGTATCCCAGTTCCTATCACCTAGTAGGGGCTTAAATAAATGCTTGTTGATTGACTAATGTGAGAAGATCTAGGAACCAGCAGTTGGTGAAGAACATCTGGGTGAAGATCAATAGAAAAAAGAAGCAACAGCTTTTGCTGGTAACAGCGTGTGTATAGATTTTACAGACTACCTGAACACAGAGAGAAAACTGATGAGGAGTTTGGTAAACAGATTATGTTTAAACCTGACACAGAAGCATAACGTAATAGCAGTAGAAAACTTCATTTATCCAGACATCTACAGGAATGTTCTCTCTGCCAAAAGCAGAGCAACTAACAATTTCTTGATTCACCTTCATTCTTTAAGATGCAGAGGAATTAACAAGGGGAAATATTTATTCTAGATTTTATTCTCATCAACAAGGACAAAGTGGTTGCTGTGTGAATGATGGTAACCTTGGGGGTGTCATTCTTAGAATTTAGTGGAGCAAAAAGCCTATTTTTAGAGGTTTCACAGGAAGGTTAGTCTGTATAAGCCAATAGGTTTATAGATTTATAGACCTCAAAAGTAATCTAGTCCAATGCCTCATTTTACAGATGAAGAAATTGAGGCCCAGAGATGTTAACTGAGTTGAGTGCAAGGGACTAATAACAGATTGGAATAAGTCTTCTGAATAAAGACCCAACATTGTTTCCACTGCCCCAGGGGGATATGTGATCAAAGTTTATAAAACCCAATAAGTTTACGTGAGTATACATATACATGCACAGATGTGTATGACCTTTCAATCTCTCAAAGTAATGATCTACTAATAAAATAAAGATCTTCTGTGGTAAAAGTATGATGTTTCAAAGATAACATTTATTTTGTTATTCTTTAAAGATAAGGGGAACCATAGTTCTAGTATCCATGTCCATCATATTTTCAGATATATATGTGTGTATACATGCATATATAAATACACATATATGATATACTGAGATATTTTCCTTCTGCAAGGAATAACATACAATATAAATAATCAGATAAAAGGAAAAAATAAAACACAGAGAATTCTCCATAAGCTCTTTCCTATATACCTTCTCTACACTCACAAAACCATCATAGCAATTCCTTACCTCTCACCAAGACAACAACAGCTTCTTAACTGGTCTCCCTGCCTCAACTCTCTCCCAAATCCAGTCTATCCTCCAAATGGCTACCAATAATAAAAGGTAGCTGTTATCATGTCATTATCCTACTCAATAAATTCCAGTGGCTCCCTATTACTTCTGAATCAAATATAAAATCCTCTAGACAGTCCCATTCTACCCTTCCAGCCTCATTATATATATATTAATGGCTCCTTGATGCACACCATAGAACAACCAAACTGTTCTTTACACACGCCATACTCCATCTTGAGTCTCTGGCTGGAATAGTTTACTCCCTCTTTACCTCTGCCTCCTAGAATCTCCAGGTTCCATAGACTATGGCTCAGTTTAAGCACCACCTTGTTTCTAGCTGAATGAAGCCTTTTCTAACACTCTCAACTTTTCCCAGAAATTATCCTGTATCTATTTGGTACCTCCCTATATTGAAACATGCCAGTTAAGATTCTAAAGTAAGGGACTATGTCACTT
>NW_020946041.1:0-38557 GCF_900497805.2 Vombatus ursinus
TCATGCACTGTTTACACTAGGACCAGTCTTTAGAAAGTTTTTTTTTTGTTTCCTTTTTTTGTGGAGTTGTTTTGTTTTGTTTTTAATTTTAAAAAGGCAATTGTGACTATGGCAAAATGATATGCTTAAACTTGACATTTTGTTAGGGATGAGCACTCTTTAAAGCTCATAAAAAAAAAAAACTTGAAGTGGTTCTGTGGAATGTTAAGGATTAATACAGATGCTGGCTGCCACTGTCATGCCCACATGAAATATGTCAACCCAGAAAGAGCTGCATCAATAGCCTTAAGGTATTTAAAATGGGAAGCAATTTTTTTTTCAAATTTTATTTTGAACCAAGAGGGGCAGCTGCATAAAGTTTTCTACACAGTTTGCCCACCTCAAATAAAATGTTTATTCTATTTTTAAAAGTATAAATGTATGCCACCCACTCAGCTTATGTTTACATTTCACCATTTTCACAAATTATAAACCCAGTGAAGAGGGAAATAATTGCTTAAAAACAACCTGGCACACAAAATGATTTTTTTTTTTGAGTACTAGAGATCTGGCAAAGACAAGGCACAAATGATGTTCCATGAAAATTAACAGCATATAAAAGGATATTCTTTCCTTTTTCCTCCTCATCTTCCTACTCTCCCCAAGCCCCTTCTCCCTAAGCACCCCTCCCTTTAAATTAAAGATATTCTATGTAATTCCCACTTGAGAGGTTGCTAAAAGTGGTAAGTCACAGCTGTGTTGACATAGACCTTCTTGAACATGGCATACCAACGTCATCCTGACACACTTACAGATGCCTCATTACAAGCTGCACCAGTCACTTGACTTGAAATACCTGACTTAACTGTAAAACAAACTGTTAATCTCTAGTCTTTCCTCGAGTTCAGCTCTTCTCTGCAGTTCTGGAACTAAACCAACACCTTGGGATGTTTCTTTCTATCACAGAGAGCTCCACTCTGATTGGTATTTGACAGTGTCCAGTGACTGCTCAATGAAACCCCAGATAGCACCTAGGAACACCTCAGTCCTGTTTGCAGATCATTTTAAATGAGATGTTCTTGATTCCTGTTCCCACAGAAATCAATAACAGGATGACCTTCAATTTAAAATACAAACCAATTAATTACCTGTTCTGTTGAAAATGTTGATATCTGATTTGCCTGGAGAATTTCAATTATGAATAGATTATTTCTTTAAAGATACCTTCAAAAAATATGGACAGATACTGAAAACCTCATATTATATAATATAAATGATATTTTCTTAAAGTAGATATAAAATATTTTCCTTGCAAGTATTACTATTGGGAAGTTTCCCTCTTGTGGCCCATTTCCTCCTGGTGACATCATAATCAATTGCCTTATAAGTTAAAGCAATCCCACAAACATACACAACCAAGAATACATGGCTTTAAGGTGAACTGAAAAGCCTTTTACTTGAGTTCAGAGCTATTTTTCTACTACAACATTTAGTGACCAAAATCTCTATTACAATGAAAGACATTACATTACTCAGTTCGTAAAAGATTTTCAATTGTTTTGTTTTACAACTTTTAAAGTACTTGAATCTCTACATATATATTAAAACTATTTTGAACCCTTTTTGTTTTTTTCATTCTTGATGAAACATTTTGTACAGGTGAGAACAAGAAAAGCTATACAGAATCAATGCCTATTCATTCAGACTCACCACCTACTATGTTCAAGGCATTGTACTAGTCAATATAGAAAATACAAAGATGATTTTTATTGTAGATTAATTTATTATTATCATTATTATATATTAATTTTTATCTTTAGTCTCAAAAAGTTTTAAAATTAAGAGAATTTAATTCTATATACAAATAGCTCTAATATGTGGCATAACATAGAGTCATAAGAAGGGTACAAAATAACATGAGTATGAACAAGGAAAAGACTTAAGTGTAAAATTAGGAAATACAACACAAAGAAGGTGGGATGTTAGGTATCCCTTTGAAAATGAATAGAAATTAGATGAAGATGGAAAGGAAACAGTCATTGCACACAAGTGGTTATAAGGTAAGCAAAGGCAAAATACATGGGAAAAGATGAGATCAGTCTAGGGAACAGTGAACAGTTGAGTTTCGTGGCAGTGTAATATGAAACAAGGTTGGTTTGGGGTTCTTGTTTTTGTTTTTGCTTTTTTAATAACCAAAGCTATGTTTTATGAAGATTACCTTGGCAGCTATGTATAAGACTAAGTGACAGCAGGAAAGACTAGATTAGGGGAGACCAGTTTAGAGATAAATTCTATTATCTAGATGATAGGTAACAAGAACTTAGACCAAGGTGGTGGCAATAGGAATGGAGGGATGAGACTGGATTTATTATACATTAGAATTGACTGTTGAGAGAACTGATTGTACACAGAAGGAGAAGACGCCATGCAAAGCCATCAGTGAACACTTCAAGTATACAGCCAACATACCTTTTTAAAAAATGTCATTACAAGGTTAAAAGAAAGGATAATTCAGTTCATTCCTTTGGAGGAAAATATTCACTTGGGAATGTCCAGTATTAAAAAAGTATATGCAATGCAGCAATGAATACTATTCATTCAAATGTTATCTAAATGAATGCTAAACTACATTTAAAAAGAGTTCTAGAAAGATTATCAAAGGAATAGTATTCTGGGAACCTTACTGCACAACAATGGAAAAGAGCGTATGACAGCTTTGTTACAAAATACAATCGTACATAAAAATCAAGTATAGAACCAAGGGGACTCACTTTTTTAAAGAAGAAACCAGAGTTCATAAACTAGAAGTCCCATGGATTTTATTAAATAAGGTCCCCCTTTAAGTTAGATTTCACATCAACCACATGCTGCCAAAGGGAAAATACACTCATTAAGCAGCAGTGTAACCTTAGGCAAGTCACTCTCTGAGCCTCAGTTTTCTTATTTGTAAAATTGGGGTAATAAAACCTGAACTACCTAACCTTAGGGTTGTTATGAAGTACACTATAAACCTTAAAAACACCTTAGATGTGTGAACTTTTATTATTGTATCAAGATCCCACTCAAATCTATACCCACTTTGGTCTCAGACAGAGGACAATCATTGTTTTCAAAAATCAATTATATACATGAATAAAAGCAACTCTAGAGTGAATTGAAGATACTTTGTCCTTAAAAAATAAACATCTAGGGGGCAGCTAGGTGGCGAAGTGAATAGAGCACTGGTCCTGGATTCAGGAGGACCTGAGTTCAAATCTGACCTCAGACACATAACACTTACTAGCTGTGTGACCTTGGGTAAGTCACTTAACCCCCATTGCCTAACCAAATTAAAAAAAAACAAAACAAAACAAAAAATAAATAAACAAAAAAAAACATCTAATGTGCTCAAATGCCATTACATAAAAAAAAAAACCTATCATTTTATGACACCCTGAATTTACACACAGGACACAATCTGGCATTTATGTAAATTACAAATATATGTCTTTAGATCATGGGATACACATGTACATACCATGTGTACAACATATGATGACTACAAACAGGCCAACACAGATGTCTTTAACAAGAGAATGTGTTTCTAAAGGCAGACTACTATCATAAAGTTAATCTATCATGCATTTTTGTACATCCTCTTTGTCACAACTGAAAGGTACTGAAAAAAAAAACAAAACAACTAGGGCATGTTTAGAAGAATTAGTAACACTGCATGTTTTATCGTACATACAAATATGCGCATATGTGCACACCCACACACACACACACATACACACACACACCATCACATCTCTTTCACATTGTAATTTTCACAACAAAACAAAAATTCCCAAGTAAAAGGTGTGGGGTGAGGTGAGTATTCACTTCACACACCTGTACTCAAAGACTAGGGGTAGGGGGTGAGGGAGAAGCACATCTAAAGCAAATGAAGGCATAAAATGCAAAGAAATACTGTGTTATATATGCTATAATAAAACTTCAATGTTCCAATATGGAAAATACAGCAAAATATAGGCAACATATTTACTTCGATCTGCACTAATTTCTGCAACTATGCTTCATTACCAGGACATGTGTTTGAACAGTATATATTTTTATTTGTTTTTAAATAGTATATTTCTAAAACATTTTTTCCATTTACACCTTCAGGTCACATCTGAACTTTCGTTCATTTTCCCTCACAAACCAGATTTTTATTACTAAATTTCTCTGGTTGTTAATACAAGTTGAACGCTTTTAAATCACAAAATTATAAGTGAATAATTGATTATGCTACATTTCTTAACATACAAAATGGAAATCAAGCAGTAAGTATATCTGTCTAGCACATTTCTGAAAGACTACAGAAGATATATAGATATGATAGAGAGATAGAGATAGATAGAATCCATACACTGCTTGATCCTTATTTTCCATTTTGTGTGTGTATGTTATAATATATATTCCACTGGAATTGAAATTTAGTTTCCTTTTGTGAAAGATTCTTAAACACAAAAATTAAAATAGCCAAGTGGACCTTGGTCATTAATTTGCCACCATTTCATAGCTCTCACTGAAGGGTCTTTCAACATCACTTGCTTTTAAAGACAGTGGCACTCTGCACAGAGTAGGTATACTATTATTTTCATCATAAAATTTATGATACTCTGATTCAATACTTCTTTTGCTTCTTTTGTTCCCTGGACTTAAAAAGTACGTTTTAGATTTTGTTGCCCAAAGAAGAAAATGTTGGTTAAAAAAGCAAAGGCGTCGCAGCTGCCAAGGAAACACACAAGGAGCCATCCCACTGAATTCTGTAGATCTTCAGACTTTCTGTAGGAAAATCTGAAGATCTTAAGACTTGGGGTTAGAAAAAACTGTAAAGATTTTCAAGTCCAATTCCTCCATTTTGTGGATGAGAAAACTGACACTTAGAAAAACAAAGTACCTGCGAAAGCCTAGTTAGTTAAGTGTCAGGCCAAGATTTGAACCCAGCTTTTAAGGCTAGTCTAGTAATCTTTGGACTGGCAGTGTGAATTTACATTCATAATGATTAAAACCGATCTATCCAGTCTTCAAACATTTCTTATATCTACTTTGCAATTGCTTTTTTGAACTGACTGAAAATATTTTGTTTCTACTGGATTTAAGAGGAAAACTAAGAAAAAACAAAGTTAAAGATGCTATATAAATTTAGCAAATATTTATCTATTGTTACTATGGGGGAAGCTACATGTATGAATTAACCAGTAATAACTGACAATTAACTTCTTTATTCCAATACTATTTATTCACTTCTTGTAAGTGAGCATGAAACACCTCAAAGAAAACTGTACCTTAAGTCACAATTAAGCATTTTGCTTACAAGAAGACACAAAAAAGACTTAAATCTTTTTGGATGGTGTGGCACGCACAGTGGACAGTAGTTTTTATCTATATAAATAAAAAATATATATGGCAACATTATAGAAATTAACAGATAATAATTAAGTATACATCATTTTACTATCATCTATTAACTGGCTGCTGGTTCACATACAGGAAAAGGGTTTTTAATATAATGAACTTTCCTGTCTCTCTCTTCATGAGAGAACCTGGAATATATTATACACATATGAATGTGGCCTGGGATGCAGGATATGGGATGTGCTTGCTATCAACAGATTAACACTTCATTTTCATTACTCTAATCTCACCACAGCCTGTGAACGCTCTCACTCTTTCTTATTTGAACAACAATGGGGCATGAAAAGCAAGCTGACAGACAGAAGGGGTTCATTAAAGGAACAAGGTCCTTATTCCCCAAACATATCTCACCTGTATTATCACAGAGTTCTGGTTCTCAGAGTCCGCTACTGAATCAAGCTGTCCAGATGTCTATGTCTTAACTTCCTCTGTGCCCCCCCCTCTCATCTTAATCTTTTTATAGCTAAAACCACACACACACACACACACACACACACATGCACCCTTCTCCAAAAAATAACTCTTCTTGGTGTATGAGGGGATTTGTGACCTGTTTTAAAGGCTGTTAATCCCACACTATTTCTTTTTAAGTTGGCCAAGAAGACAGTAGGGCTGACTATGAAGAGAGCTCGAGAAGAAAAATTTGGCACTAAAGCCTGAGGTCTCCTCTATCTCCATCAAAATGCTTTTTCGATTGCTTGTAAGGTATTTCAAGAGAACTATAGTTTCTTATCATGAACATTTCTTAAACATTTTTTGTACAGTAAGCAAATGATAAGAATAGTCTAATAATGGCATTCCCAATAAACTACATAGGAACTTCACTATAAAGTCATCTGCCATCCTCAGGGCTGCACACCATGTTATATATAGGGTTATAATGAAGTCCTTCTGGTGCTACCAATTAGTAAATCCCTTTGGATTGTGAACATGATGGACACCACATTATACAGAATCCTACACTTTAGCCATTTCTATCAAAGCTCCTGTGTACAGGGCCGGCGTGTGAAAAGTCTCATTTCCAAGTCATAAGCTAATTTAACCTGAGGATTTTATATATAAGTTAGAATATGAGAAACAATATTGTTAAAGCTTTTTTAACTATGAAAAGTGGCACGTCACCCTTATAAACAAAAACTAAACTAATACACTTCCCATTTCTCTAAGAATCACAGAAATAAACACATCACATTGCCATGCAGTGAACCTATTTTTATTGTACTGAATACTTTCCTTAGAATTATACAAGCTATTTTGTTCAGGCCAATGCTGGCTTTTTGTTGGGATGCTTGTTTGTAAACTGGGATTTCTCTTCCACTGTCTAATTTTTTTAATTAGATAAATCATCACATAATTTGACAGTATGCAAGTTAAATTCTGACAGGGTCAATAAAATGAGAGCTTGCAGTAGGTTTCAGGCAAGGACCATTTTCATGAATGCATCCATTGTATAAGGACTTCATATATCTCGCCTGCAAATGACAGTCATATGCCACCAGCTGTAGTAGGCATTTCCAACCATGTCAACCGCTCTAGGGCTTTAAACACTGGGCATAGTAGTAGACAGATCTATTTATTAATGACTGATTGTGTAACATAAACAACTACTTTTTGATTGATTTAAGTAACAAAGTATTTCTGCTTTCATTTGCAATCATATATATATATGTGTGTGTGTGTGTGTATGTATGTATAATTAAACCCATGGTAATGGAACTTCATTTTAATACTAGTTTTGTTATTATATTAAGGCAGCTGAAAGTAATTATTTTTATATGTGCAATCTTCATTAGCTTGGGGTTTTCCTCTCAGACATGTAGTTCAGACATTCCAATCATCAAACAGAAATCTTGAAGAACTGTCTAGAGAACAAATAGCCACTAAAAGCTACTTTAATAAAGTTGAACAATTCATGACACTCACACAAAAGCACAGCAGGTACAAAACTGGGAGATACACTCTCCCTACATACATACTTTACTCTTGTCAATTCTAACAATCATATAAAAGTATATTAGCTTCTCATTAGAAATAACTTTTTAACTTAAAATTCCAATGGTAACTTATGAATGTTAATTCTGTTTTGCCTTTTATACTTTTTAATATTGCATTTATCAATTATAAGGTCTCAGAAAACCACTGATTCAAATAATTTCACTTTCTTTTTCAAGTTTTTTCATCTAAACAAGAGCTCATATTATTGAAGCGAAATTCTACTACTAGAAAATAATAATTCTCTTCAAAAAATAAAAAGAAATCACGAAATTTCCTTACTGTTAGGCATTTTCTTACACAGAATGAAGATCAAATTGAGCTACCTTTCAGCACCTTTGAATGATAAGCCTAGGCATCTGGTCACACATTTTTATCATGCCTTCACTTATAGGAACACTTACATAGCAAAACACAGACTGTCCTCATGTCAACACCTATGCATAGGAACCTCTAAGAAATGGTGCCTTTCCTTCCATTCCTGTACCAGAATTAACCGCTGGCATGACAACTGTGCTATTTGATTATACCAAATTTCATACGTGTTTTAATTCCTTTCTATTTATAAGAAAAGTGCCAATGAAAAAGGAGAAGTGGTAAAGAGATGGAAGAAGATAGATGAGGAGGAAGAGGAAAACACAGTGAAAGAGAAATTGTAGTAGGATGCTGGGAGGAGAGGAGGACAGATGAGATTAAACATTTGCTTAGGTTTTTTAGACATTCTGCAAAACCAAGATTTTAAAATCATATTCCTTTAACAAAGAAGAGCAAAATAGCATTTTGATCCAATACATTGAATCAAGTTACTAGATATGCTGCAAAGAATTGATTGCCACTCAACTAATAGCTGCTTAAGATTTTTTTTCATTTTCTTGACCAATAAAAATTAAAGCTGAAAAACTCAAAACTTTAAAAATAAAGCTTTTTTTGGAAAAGGTCCTTATTCACTTACTACATTAGTAAAGTTGGAAATTGAAATTCTAGCTTAACCACGTTACGTGACATGCTCTTCAACAGGAATTCATACTTAGTTTTAATTAAAATTGTATAAATGGAAGGGAGAATGCAATGGTTCTCTTTTTTTCTTACCATCCCTACACTTAGTGGCATGGAATGCTCCCAAGATTATTCGAATAGAATGACAATGCACAATGTCCTCACCCAAATGAACTCAAGGCGTAAATGTTTTACCTTAGCGTTGGTATGTACTTTAGGAAATTTCCTGGGCTCTCTTTAGGAAAGTGACAATTTTAAAAATAATAAATACCCTTATCCTCAATTCTCTAAACTTTCTTTAAAGCTAAGTGAGGGGAAGGAGGAAGGTTTAAATAGAGTGAAGATATGCTTTATGAAGAACCATGCACCTCTAATATTGCCCAGACCTCTTTAGAGTTGGTAGGATGTCATCTGCATTAGCTGTTTAGATTCTTCTTGCCCACTTTACTTTCCCTTCCTGAATAGTATTCTTCTTGCAAAAGAGGGATGGGGGTGGGGGGTGGGAGGAGAGAAGACCATTGCCCTTTGGTATACTTTTATTTTGCTGGTGTTAGGATCCCTAATGCCCATATTATATTCAAGTACTAAATTATATGTAGCATATAATATACAACACATTTCATATATCCTCTTCTTGTATCTGTCCTTTTACTCTTTATTACTCAACAAACTAAAAAAAAAAAAACTTGAGTTTCAGATAAAGACCTTCTCCTTCGCCTTTCCTTAAACGCTAGATGAATGGCAGTAACCACAATTTGGGGATTAACTGCTTTTCTGGGATCAAAAAAGAAGCATCAGCTTTGGTAAATAATGGGAGAATAAACCATTTCCCATAAACTCCAACCAGCCATTGACTAGCAGGCAGAGAGGAGCCATCAGTTAGCAGCAAGTATCTGCTTTGTAGGATGGAGAAGAATAAAGGAAATTCATTCAGAGCATACTATTTATTCTACACAGTCAGATTCCAAATAGAATCCAACCTAAAGGAAATCTTGGAACTCTAATATTATTTGTTCTTTTAGCAGTATACTAAGCAGCCAGGACCGACAAAACAACCCCACAGAAAATTTCTAAGTTGGAAAAAGCAGCACACTGTTCTTAAAAAGTAGCTTGTTTTCATCTTCTTCACTATGTCTATTGTGTGAGGAGAGAAAATAAGAAGTAGTCAGAGACAACATTTCTATATGTGTATATATATGTATGTATATAGTAATTTATATATATACACACACACACACAAAATCACAGACCAAAGTTTTAAAGTATAATATTAAGAACAAATTCCAAGGTTCCCTCTTAATCCTTCCTTCCTTGTGCCATATATTCCAGAGTCCCAAGTATGGAAAAGCCCTCTTAAGCTGTGCAGGTCCATTAACTATTTGCATTCATAAGGACATTTCTGTAAAAAAGCTATGAAAACGACTGGCAAAAAGACTATGCACAGTGCATATATTCTTAATCTTTCTAGTGAAAGTAGATATGGGGGGAGGGGGGTCACTAGAGCATTTTTTGTTTTTCTGACTGAAGTTTATGACGCCAGCTCTATATCAGTAACAGACTGTTCCTTTGGAATCTGGACGCTGTGTCACAACGACCTGGCAAATCTGAGTGCTTCTGCTATCGCTACAGTCCTTGCAGTCTTGCCTCAGCTGTGACCCATTCACTTTTGCCCTAACTTCTTAGAGATGCCTTACTCAGCATCTCATTAGTTAGGGAGGATTTGCCTTGGCTCTTAACCCTGACACAGGAGTAGGAGGATCTACTGCTGCTATATCCCAAATCTGTCCTGTCACTACATTAAATCAGATTCCCATAAAACTATGCATGAATAATTGGATTCATCAGAGAATGTTAAAATACGCACATAAATATAATTATGAGAAATGCCTGCAATTATATATGCAGTACATGTACCTGTAGGTAAGTATTTTTCATCTGTGGTTATCTGAACTCACCTTAGCAAAAGTTATACAAATTATACCCACACCTTTTACATTTGTAAGACTGATAAAATATATATAAATATAAGCAAATAAAAAAATTTCTTCAAAACAGTTACTTGATATAAGCAACCTCATTTAAATTATACTAAAAACAAATGAAAATGTTCCACATAATTTTGCAAAGTAAAAATGTATATAAATTATATACATAGGTTATATATTTGTATTTATACATACTCAAGATGTACATACTGTATACTTCCCAATTTTCTTGTTATAAATTTATGTATTCTATATATTTTATATATATGCACATAAATCATGACAAATAGACCTACTGTATTCTATATTTTAACTCCCCCCCAAATTCTAATGTCAAAGCTACATTATTCTAGGGTACATATACGTATAAATTAATATATGAACATTCTTAAAATGAAAACACTCAACTAAAAGCAACACCTGAAATGAGTCTATTAATTCAACAGGCTAAAGTTACATGCCATCTAAATTAATGCAGATGTTTGTTTTAAGATGAAGACTGTAAGTTTGGGTAATGTAATTTCTCTTTATGATCACATGATTACCAAACATTACAAAAATTAAATACAGTGTGGGGATAGGGAAAGATGCAGGAAGATATCTGATGCTTGGTAAGAAAAGTTATGTTCAAAGATGATTAGCTGTCAGCTATTATATTAAGGGCCTTAGGTCAATGAAAATAAATCTACATTAAAAATAAGCTTAATTTGGGCTAGAATGTTTCTAGTCAAAGTTCAATTCACAAAATACAAAGAAAAAGCAGAATGAAATGTGATGGAAGCCAAAAGTATATGTCTTTTAACTAACTAATAAAAAGTATTCAAGAGAAAAATTTCTTTGAAAGTCTAAAAACTTAGACAAAGCCGTAATTTCCATCGTAAAATAATGAGTCTACAAGCTGAGTATATTTGCTTCTGTGCATAGCAGGAGCTGGCAGAATGCTTGCAGAACAACTCACACCAAACCTGTATTTTATATTGGATCTGACACTGTTATTATATATTTCTTATTGTACATTTTATCATTTTCTCTGAAATATACCAGATTTTACATTAGGTAGAAAAAGTTTGCTTTATTATATCATATCTCTGGCGAACAGATGCTGCTGTCTTAATGTAAGTCATTGATCTAATTTTTAGTTTTCTTGGTCTGCCCCTCACCTATCTAGAAAATGATTTCTCTGGTGATAACTAACACATCATGCTAATGAGAGAATCTAATGCACAATAGAAAAATGTCACTACTAATAATATTTGCATGAAGTTAAATAAAGCAACTGTAAGAGAATGTCAGACAGTTGTTCCTTAATAAGATACAGTTTCACAATAAAATTATGTTGTTAATTTTGTTACATCATTGGATGAATCCTAAATTACTACATAATGATGCACAGAGTCATTTATAATTCTAATATACTCTTTCACTCATGTCTTAAAAGAGAGCTTATAGAAAAGGTTTTACATTTTATTTGAATCTGGCTAAATATCACTTCCCTGTTAATAAAAAGGTAAATGTCTTTTGCACTTGATGTCAACGTGATTTAAAGCCATGTCTCTGTTATGGTCTCATTTCAGAAAGAAAAGTATTTTGAAACATCAACCTTGAGGTAACTAGAAGGAAAAAAAAATGTACTATTTTGACCAAGAAACAAAACATTTGTGAAAGCAGAAAAAAGGGCCAAAATTTCTTTTTTATATGTCAAAATCAGTCCATATTTTCTGTTAATAACAATACATCATAAGACTAGACTAGTCAGAGTTCTGGACTCTGCCAGATTAGCAGAGAAGGGAGCAAAGGGTTTCTGGTCATTCTCGACCTGTCACTGATCAAAGTGACCCAAAGAAGAACTCCTTTTACAAAAGTTAAGATTTATACCCTTTAAGGTTATCAACCATTCTTCTGTATACAGAATGAAAATGACCCCTTTTAAGTGAATCATACTTCAATATAGTAGGGAGTGGAGGGAAAAGGGGGAGAAATGGCAAATGGCAAAAAAAAAAAAAAAAAAAAAAACAAACATTTAGTGAAATTCTCATATCATGAACTTCTAACAAATAATTTAGAAATACATCCCCTTTTCTTTGGAATGTGAAGCCTTTATATTTTTATAAGCATTAGACAGAAGGAAGATCTACATACTGTAAGTAGATTCAAACTCATGTGAAAAGATCACAAAAAGCATTCCTTTATCCCTACTTCACCATTACCTTTAGATACACAATCCTAGATTATTCAATTTCAGCACTCATGGCAAATTTCCAATCTACAAGTTTTCTTATAGTTATTTATAATGAATTCTCTATCATCTAGGCATGAAACTCTCCAAATGAGTTTCTGCTAAAGAATAGTGCTTAATTTTTTATATTTAAATAATGACAATAATAATTCAATTATCAGCATCACATTTCATGCTGCTTAAGTAACCTTTGAAATGAAATTATTTTTCTACTGAATATGTGAAGATTTCATTTGGTATATAAGTACATAACATTCTCCTTGGAAATTAAAATATAGTTGAAATAAGAAAATGTTTGGGATGATGTTATACCTAAGGAAGTTGAATTCAGTATTTCTAACTTTTCCCTGCAATATGACAAAATTTAGCTTAATTTGTTCATTGAAACTAATATTTCTTTAAACCACAGAATTCAAGAGAAAGAATTAGTTATTTCAAGAAAAAGGTCACTCAAAAATTATACATGCTGAATCAGCATTGCTGATGAAGGAATGGGGGAACAAACATTATAGTATGTGAAGAAAAAACTTGACACTTACATATATTTGCAGTTTTGCTCACACATTGTTTAAATGTATAGCTAGTATACACAAATTAAAATGTTGCAACAACCTGAACAAATGTGTAAAGAAAGATAAAATGTTACCCTGAAGGAGGAAAAAAAAAAAAGATGGAAACTCACACCCTTCCTCGCATGCTTTGTAAAAATGCAAGCATGTTAAGTAAACATTTTATGGCAATAAAAAGGTGGGAAAAAACTATCTATCTCAACCAAAAATTAACAAAACACAGAAAATACAATTGAAGCACAAATATTTAAAAATAGATGTTTATCACTTCCTTCTTACAGGACTACTGAGTGTATTCCAATGTCTGATTCCATAGAATCAGTCATGCATAAACTACTTCCATAAATTTCTTACTCTTCCCCACATGAAAAGTAATACACTCATCTAAGATCTCAAAAACATAGATATACACACACATACAACACATAATACTACACAAACACACATATATACACAACACTTAGCATCCTTAAATTTAGGGGAAATGAAAGAGCAAAAAAAAAAAAATCCTAAATATCAAAAACATGTGGTGAGCAAATTATTCTCTAAATGAGGTATTTCTAATAACTTGCCCTATTCTCTCCCATCTTTTGTTACAATTTTATGTTTGTTTAGGCTAAATATTTTCAATGAGTTGGAGCATGCTTAGATCCAAATCTATCTGCAAAGGGTCTAATGCCAAAGAGGCAATATAACACCATCTAGGTGGTTCAATAGCCATTTATCAATTGATCATTATCTTGATCTGGTTACATTAACTCCTTTGTAGCCACAGTGGAAGACTTCCTTATTCCCACCCCAACACTTGACCTCAACTACTTATGAAAAATACAGAGAGGGGCATCTAATTCTAAAGTAGACATGTTATTTCCCCCTTGAATGTCAGAGCATACTGTATCTTCCAATACACAGGAGAGAGCATACAGCCAGTGCTGTATATCGCAACCATAGGATTCTCCTAGTGACACTCTGTGCACTGAAAATGTACATTTGTGCTAGGAAATGAACTTTAACTTTTAAGAATGGGAAATCACAGGGAAAGAGTTGCTTATTTGGCTTATGTTGATTACATTTAAATGTCAGCTTACAATATCAGCAGTAATCAGGGTCCCTCTACAGGATATATCAAAATATACCTTATTCAAATGCATTTATCCTGGCTTAGAATGGCAAGGCAAAAGCTTCTACCCTGAACAGATACTATAGGTCTTTGACTTGTTATTTCATCCTGTGACTATACACTGCACTTTTAAACTTTTTTGCAGCTCATACTCAAGCCAATCTTTTTCCATACTCTATATAATAACAGAAATTGGTTCAATGCACTGCTTCATTTTGTGCACTAACTTTTAAGGTAAAGCGATTTTAAAAGTTAAGAACTCTATCCTTTTAAAATTATCAAAACAATGGCAATTATTTAGTAACCCCTAGGCCACACAGTGAAGCATGCTTATTCCGATTCTATGTAGAGCAACTTCAAGAATGATAATAATCTCAAACTACTTTCTTTTTCTTTTCGTTGTTTTGAAAGGGATTTTGTCTGTCTTTTAAAAGAAAAGAAAAGCCCATCTGACAGGGAGTCTTTCCTCTAACCCCCCCACCCCCCCATGCCTCAGTTTTGAACTTCCCTCCTCTGCTAGTCCAAGATGAAAGTTTCTCTCTCTCTCTCTCTCTCTCTCTCTCTCTCTCTCTCTCTTTTTTTTTTGTTTTCACATAGTACAGCCAAACAATTGTGCAAGAGAAGCTGCAGCATGCAGGGCGCGTATCACCAAGTGCATGGTACAGAGACACCGGCTCCTGTGATTAATTATCAGTTATTACTGGCCTCGCAGTAACATTTCAGCTTTCCCGTCAGAACCAGCATACCAAGCTGCCTTAAACGTGGCCCCTGATGGAGGATCAGCACTGGGGAGGACGCCAAGGCACAGCTCCGCAGAAACACTTGAGTGTGAGTGAATGAGAGAGAGAGAGAGAGAGAGAGAGAGAACGGGGAGAGAGTAAAGAGGGGGAGAGAGAAGAGGGAGAGAGGACAGAAGCAGAGAGGGAATGTGTGTGTCTGTGAGTATGAGAGAAAGGAGAGAGGGGCAGAGACAAACAGGAGAGAGGGAGAAGGGAAAGAGAAGGAACTCAAGGCAGACAGAGGAAGGTGATGAGAAAGCAAGAGATTTGGGGGAGGAGGGGTTGGGGAGAAAGGAAGAGAGAAGGAGGAAAAAGGGAGTGGGGACCCGGACAACGGAAACTATCTTCTGTAACAAGCCTCTGCTCTGTACAGGCAATAATTCCAGTACAACTGGTCTCTACTCCTTAGGTCTTCAATAAAGCTGTTTTCAGTCACATGAAGTCAATTAGGCTGTGCATAGGGGCCCCCTAAACTCAGGATCAGTTTGATTTGGGGACTTACTATGCCAGAAAGGAGGGACATCTGCTGGGATATCAGATACTTGCTATGGAGATGAGTACAGATAAAAAGACGCTGATTGTTTAAAAAAGAAAGGAAGAAATCCAATCATGATCAAAGCTATACTGTGAAACTTTACAGCAAATGGATTTGTTTTCTTTCACTTCAATATTTCCCTCCCTCCACACCGTCGCCATCCTCCCCCCCAACACACACACTTTTAGGGAAGTCCAGAAGTGCTCATGCACACATTCCAGGGACATCATTAGGACAAGATCAAGGCTAAGTAGTGATTTAGGGAAAAGATGGGAAGAAAAGTCGGGGGGGGGGGGGAAGTCCACACACATTTTAATGTTTCCTTTTTAAAAAATGAAAGCAACTTACCTGTTGGGACATTCTGAACAAGAGGTTAGTGTCAGCGTTTTGCCATGTCCCCATGAACCCAGGTTCAGTTGTTGCTGCTCTGGTTCCGAACTGCATGGAGTTGTCAATGCAGGAGTCGTTTAAAACCAAGTCTCTTGCTCTGTTTTGCTCTCTGTCTCTCTGTGTGTCTCTTTCTCTCACATCCACTTCTGCCTCTTCTGACTGAAAAGTGAAGGTGGATTTTTTGAGCTTCTTGGCAGCCAGTAGCAGGAGTATAGTAGTATAGTTAAGAAGCTGGCTGAACTGTGCATTGCATTTGGGAAGGGGGAGATTCAAAGGGGGAGTGTGGGGAGGGGGGGTCAGAGCTTCTTTCGCACCTTCTGCACAGATACCCCTATCATTTATGCATAGATTGTGACTCCCCAAGCTTGCCTTGGCTCAGTTTAACAGCTGCCTGTCAGGTGTGCAGGCAGCACCAAGGAGACCCAACCATCAGCTTCAAACTCTCAGCCACTGGATGTCATTGGATAGCAGAGCAGAGAGTCAACTGCACTGCTCCACTGTCAGGCACCAAATGACATCCTGCACTAACCCCTCTCAGTCTACAGATACACAGATACACACACACTCTCTCACACTCCAAGCACAGTGATCAGAGAGAGGTGGAAAGCTGGGGCCCTTTCCCTGAATTCTCGACCCCCACCCCCACCCCCTGCAATGCTGTCAGACACACCAAGCAATAGCTGACATTTGTCTACTCCCCAGCATTCGTAAACGTTAATGTAAAAAAGGACACCAAATATAAGTGTATGACTGCTCTTCAAGAGACTCAAATATTCAGTTAGAGAAAAATGTACAAGTTGGCTTAGGGTGATTTTCTAAATATTAGTTCCTGGAAGCCAACTACTACTGTATGTTAGACTACTCATCAAACATACTACTAAAGAAAATAAACATAGACACATGACCTTACACTTTTCAAAAATTAAAAGAAAAATTAAATATGTACTTCTTAACGTCTAACACCTACGTCTGAAAGTGCATAAAACAACATGAGGGGGAAGAGAGAAGATCAAAAGTGGGAAAAACCTTTTATTAAAGTTCCTGGATGAAACACATACAATAAGCTTTCAAATCTCAAAAAGGGGGAGGGAGTGAAGAAGATGAATCAAAGAAGAAGAAGAAAAAAAAAACTTGTCCCATTCCACTCAAAACGTAGTGCAGGGAAAACTCTATTTTTCATTCAAGATCTCTTCATCTGAAGCCAGATAATATTTTCTACATGACAAAACAGAACCTTGATAGCATCCAGTATTTAAATTAAGCCAATTTTAAATCAAAGAGCCTATTTATTAAATACGATTACCTATTTTATCCTCTCTGGAAAAGCTAAAGATATACTATGCATAAACACTACAACTTCAAAAACATAAAGCTAAATTCATGCCACCTCATAAAAGTAGTCAGCAAGAAAAAGCCATCCTTCCTCAACTTAAAATGTAAGAAACATTAATCTTGTACCACCTACAAATATAGAGGACAAATGTACCACTCTGCCTGCTTCTTCTTAACTCAAGAATAACAATAAACCTTACTCTGTGAAACAACAAAAGAAACAGAAAAAAGCTTCAATGGTAGCTCTGTGTCATTAGTGGACAATGAGAAAAGATGAGAAAACGTACACTGTGTTGACACAAATGTGCCTTCCCCTCTAGAACCGACATCTCCTGAAAGCTTTTCTGTTAAACTTCCCTCTAGTTCACCACCATTAAGCACAAAAAAAGTCTCAAAAGCAGCAAATTCAATATCTGAGAGGAAACAAACAAGAACCCAAAGAGTCGTTGCCTTAAAATATATTAAGTCCACCTGTGGTCAATAAAAATATTCTGGGGAGGGGGGACGACTCCTATGAGTCAATTGTGCCAACAGTGACTGTACCTTTACAGCTAGCTATTACCCACTTAAACTCCCTCTAAAATTTGCTAGCCTCTTGATTTCTGAAGTGGCACTCAGTGCCTCAGTCAAGCTGCCTGCTCAGCTCCTGACCTTCCCACTAATGGCTGTTATTTGTGGGAGGCTTAAGGACACTGTCAATAGCAGGCTTCCTCTCTCTCTCTCTCTCTCTCTCTCTCTCCCTCTCTCTCTCTCTCTCCCTCTCTCTCTCTCCCTCTCCGCCTCCTTTCTGTCCTGCACTCCACTTCCCACGTAACACATAACACAGGGACCTCACAACAACCATCACCACCCAGCACCACCAACACCAACACAAAATTCAACTGGCATGCAGCAGCAAGCACCTGCAGTAATAGACTCTTTTATTAAAACTGTTATTCTGCAAGACTTGAAATTCCCCATGGACTGGGCCATGTCAAAGCCGATATAATTAACTAGAGGCTCAGCAACGGATCAATTACCAGACAAGCAAGTGATAGTGAAATCAATGAAAGATCATCAGCCACATTATCAGTGTTGCAACTCATTAGGGTAAAACTGAGAAATGTGCTCAAAGCGAGCCCAAGCAAGGTGGCATTACAAAACAAAGGGCTAATTTGGAGACCCTGCTGTGAACAATCTGTAACAGAATTAGCCTTTTTTCCCCCTAAACTGCACACTTCTGTAACTAAATGTGACAGACTGGGAGAAGCAGTTTATTAAGACACCAACTCCAAGTTTATTTAGTTCATAAACTCTCTCCTAGAAAATCAATAGAGTCTGGGCAGGGTTATTAGGCTGACTAGCTAATACATCCAAATCTGGTCTTCTCAGCCAGCAGCCTTCAAAAAAAAAAAAAAAAAAAAAAGCCCTACCTGACAGTGATAGGCAAACTAGGCTTCTATTGGGATAGACCTGCTATGTATTATCACCTACTTATGACAGGCCTGTCACAATACGGTAAACCTGAAAAGATGAATATTACTGTGATTATTTTCAGGTTAAAAGTATACAACCCAATGAAACATTTGGAATGCAAACTGTTCACTCTCCTCTATGATAGACCAGCACCTGGTAAACAGGTTTGATCAAAGTCTCATTTTGGAGGTAAACTTAACAAAGAGGAGGGCCTTTGTGTGTTTCCAGGTGCATAACTCCAATAAATGTGTCCAAATGACTAAAATTTTCACCTTCATGAGATCCCTGCCCCTTCCCAAAAATAAAATTAAATTCATGCATTCTGAGCTTTGTTAGCATCATTTCATATCAAATTTTTCAAAAAATAAAAATCCAGCATCTCCAAAAGTATCCAAATCCAACACTAGAATTTGATATTAATTCCCCAAATGTAACATACTACACAAACTACTCTAAGTCTGGTTATTATTTCTCCTCTAGCAAAAAAAGAAAGGAAGAAAGAAAGAAAGAGAGAGAGAAAGAGAGAAAGAAAGAAAGAGAGAAAGAGAGAAAGAAAGAAAGAAAGAAAGAGAGAGAGAAAGAAAGAGAGAAAGAAAGAAAGCGAGAAAGAAAGAAAAAGAGAAAGAAAGAAAGAAAAGAAAAGAAAAGATACCTCCCTGTACCATCTCAGGGACACAGGTACAAACCATACTACAACAAGCACAAAGGAGATAAATGGCTTCTGAGATTTTCCTTTGGCTGTATAGTCTAGATCATGGAATAATGTTCACTGAATATTTTCTCTGGCACAATTTAAGGAAAAGTTCCATAAAGCTTCCACAGAAAAAATTTTAAGTCCAAAAGAATAGATTTTTTTTGCTACTCTGGCTTCCACACAGATTTCCTTACTCAATAATTTTTCAGGTTAAAGAATGCACAGACATTAAAGCAAGCAAACTGGTTTTCCTCTCAGACAATGGATCTCACCTAAAGTAAGAGGTGTACCCTATAGGTGTGTAATGTCACCCAAGTCACAGAAGACACTATGGGAATTTGAACATATCTACATCTCAAGAATGCAATACAGATTTATAAAGTGAATCACAAACCAAAAAAAAAAGAAAAAAAAAGCAAGTACCACAAATATATTTTACAATATTAAGCTAAATATTGGAAAACTGAAAAAGAACAAACACAAAAAAAAACTTGCTGGAAACTTGAACTCAACCTCTGAATATTCACATAAAATAGAAAAAGATGTGTCAGAAATATTCTACCAATGGGGGGGAAATTACAAAATGTTAAAATTTTTATTTTCCTTAAACAAAATTGTAACCTTTAAAATAATTTATTTTATATGGACTTCATTTTTAAATGACAGGAAACTGACATTTTCCCTTTTGCCTAATCATTGAACCATATACCATATTAAACTGTTTATAGATACCATGCTTTATATTTTCTTTTAAACTTTCAACAATCTGTAAAGTAGCTATGGGTATATTTATTCTAAGCCTGTGCTTTTAAAAAATAATCAAAAAAGCATAATTACAGAGAAAATGTATTTTTAAAAATCTTCATGCATATAACTATGCATGTACCCTCAATGAGGTCAAATTAGTTGGAAAGAATTTGCATTTTGGTTAGAATGAGCTAACAAGACTATAGGGAAACAATACAATTTTAACTAGCAGGGCAAGAAAGAGTTTTCTTTCTTCTAAGCTCTGCAAGCAGTAATTCCCATAACTGATCCTTTTAAAATGTTAGTGATCTTTACAATATTTGAGTTGTTGGGCAGTAATGTGTTTTCCTCTTTTATATTGTTTTCACATCAAGGAATTTTCTATAAACTCATATTATAAAGTAAGCAGGCAAAGAACTGCTTCATTTAGTCTGAATATTATTATTATATTTACTTTCTGGCAGTTATGAATTATTTGAGAAGACAGCATGGCACAGTAGATAGAGAGCAGACCCTGGAATCAATGAGAGCTGGATTCAAATCCAGTCTCTCAAACATATAGGCTTTCGTACCCTGGGCAAATTACATAACCTTTCAGTTCCCCAGGTTATTTATTGTAAGACCATAAATTGAAGGGCAGTTCTAGATCTGCATTGTTAGCCCCAATATCCTTACCAGAAATTACCTACACTAAGAAAATCATAGACCTAAACTAAATAGATTCACACACATCTATGTAAGTATGTGTAAGTGCTTAATTTAATAAGATTTTGGTCTTTCTCTAAGGCATGAGGCCAGAGCTTACTGTCTATGTAAATATGACTGGTTTCAACAACTCTTACACTCATTGCACTGAAACACTACTCAGAATTTCAATTTTTCAATGAATGTTGATAGGTAATATTACTCAGGAAATAACATGAAATGAACACAAAGGAAGTATAGTTGAGGAACCCCACTTTGAAAGCTCTTCTAGACCCATCTTTGATTTACCATATAGTACCTGCAATTCTCAAGAGTTCAGTCTGCTGCAGCTGTTAACAGATTCTGTAATCTAGAATGACAGTAAACTACCCTTTCCTCTTCTTTTATTCACTATTTCTTTTCAAGGCTCAGTTAAGTACATAGCTGGGTTAAAGATCAGTGGTTTTTCATGTGACATGCTCTGGTATTCATCTAATGGCTTGTCAGGACAAAACTGTCCCTGTTCTTGCCAAAATAATAAAAATGACTCTCCACATCGCATGACAATCAGCCCTTCCTTATGGCGAAACAACTCAAGCTTATGTAATTAACTTGTTTTATAGATTTTTTTTTAAATAACTGACATTATGCCAGGAAAGAGGATGCAATTCTCAAAGGAGATAAAAATTTTCACCCCCCTCTCACTTACTAAACCAACATGTACACTAGTTTTCTATCAAATAAGACTTGCTTATTTCCTAAAGATAATGCTGAACTTACAAATATGTATTGCATTAGAGTGGATAAGTTAATACGTGCAAATTATGCAGAAGCAGCCGGCTGGGCACAGTCACAGACAGAGGTGGGGGATTCAATTGAGGAAATGTCATTTTTCTTGAGAACAAAGTATGGGACTTGCTTTGCAACATCTGTTGGGTTGTGTGAAATGTTAACAGATGTCTTAAGTGGAAAAAAAAAAAAAGAGGAAGAATTAATAAAGGAAACCTCCTCTAAACAGATAATCCACCCAAATTTCCATATTCCCAAGGAAAAAAAACTGACAGCAACATTTTTTTCCTATAAAATCTGCCATCTTTACTTGACTATGTAAAGTTTCATTTTCTCTGTAAAGTTGAGGAAGAAAAGCCTTCTGACTTCTTATTTTTTTTAAAAAGGGATATGGGGAAAACCAACCAGTCATTACACCCAAGCTTCCCCCAGTTTTGAGACCCCTGGTGAATAATCACATCATAATCTATACTAACTAGTCTCTTCTTGATTCGCACATGTAATTTACTGGAAAGAGTCTAGGAAATACATATTATACAGAAAGAGAAAATTCTTTCACTGTGACTTTTCTTTCAAAATAAAAAAGTACTGATCTTCTGTTTTTAAATCACCTTCATTTCTACAATTATTCCTTGTCCCTCTCCTTTACTCTGAAAGCCACCTTTTAAAATAAGGAATGAAAAGGGGGATAGGGAAGGGAAGGAGGAGGGGAAGTGGTTCAGCAAAATATCCACAACATCAACTGAGTCTGCTAATATGAACAATATTCTGCCCCTGTGAACTCCCCTACCTCTGTGAAGAAAGCTAGGAGCTTTATCTCACCTCTTCACCTGGACCAAGCTTGGTCAAAATTATGTAGAATTCAGTTTCTTTTTTGTGTTCTATTTGTTTAATTATAGTAATCATTATGTATATTTTCCCCTGGTTCTGCTTTCTTCACTCTGCATCAGTTAATAAAAGTCTACTTATGCAAATCTGAATTCTTCATATTCATCATTTCTTACATCATACAAATATTCCATTACATTCATATATCATGAATTCTAGTCATTCTCCCAGTTGGTGATGCTCTATCCTTTTAAAATGAGGAACACAAAGATTCTCTTCTCAACCCATGCTTATGTAACAACCAAATTACTAACTTTAAGGCAATCATCCTAACAATCAGAAGTTCAACAATACTGCCTTTGTAACTGTGTACTGCATTAGTCACTAGATTTCTTCTGCAACATTTGACTGCAGCTTTTTTTATAAGAGTGCATAGTCAAGGGAATAAGTATTTATCAAGTACCTACTATGTGTCAGGCACTGTGCTAAGTACTGCCTTAATAGTCCAGAATATGTTTCTCTTGGAAATAAATCAATCCATAAACATTTATTAAGTGCCTACTATGTGCCAGACACTATGGTGATACAGAAAGAGGCAAAAGATAATTCCTGCCTTCAAGAAACTTACAATCTAAGGGAGGAACCAAATAAATATATACGAAGCAAAGCAAGGATAAATTGGCACCTAGTAAAAGATAGGGAAACACCTCTTTCATTTTTAAAAACTATCTCTTACAATAGTCATGACTATCGTGAAGATTTTTTTAAGGTTTCTTTATTTTCCCCTAGTTCTGTTGGCTTTATATTTGAGGGAACCCTAGTGGTGATGTTTTCTTCCTTGTTATTCAATTTATTAGATGGTTTACCCATATCTGAGCATTGTATTATGGCAGCTTTTATAAAAGTGTATGTTTTTCAACTTCTTAATCGAATTTGGTAACCAGTCCTGGTTTGACTCACTGGCCCCTACAAATATAATCTCTGCAAATCCTCCTTTCTGGGAGGGGAGAGGAGATGGAAGGAGTGGAGAATCTCTGTTGACCACTTCTCTTAAACCTCTAGGCAGAAATACACCCCAATTATCAGTTTATGGATAGACTGATCCGTAAGGCACCAAAGTGTCCTCATAAATCCGGCAAGTATGAAAAGATAGGAATTTCTGTTTTCATATCTGACTGTGGTTATAAATTACCCACTCCTCACTCCTGCTGTGTAAGGAGCCATGTAAAAACTTTACATATTACCTCATGTTTATATCTACACATTCTCCAGGTGACCCTGGCAGCCAAAGGGCTAGCCATTTCAACATCTGGGAACTGAAGCCAGAACCTCATATAGACATCAGGGGGGTAAGGCCGCAGCCAAAAAATGAAGGCAAGACATGTAGGATCATCCCTAAGAGCATTCCTGATGTTTTATTAGCCAAAACTGCACCAGGCTCTAAATGCTCACTAATGTTCCCTGAGAAGAAATTCATTTCAGAGCAAATTTCAAATACAAAGGCGTTGGTAAACCCCAAATCATAGCCTCTGTGCAGACTTAATATTAAATGAATGAATTCATAATTTTAATTGTGCAATTATGCAGTGTACACTTAAGGGGGAAAAAAAACCCTATTCATTATATGACCAATGACCAGTGGGAGGAAGTGTCTTCAACAATAAAAGGTATGAAGATGACATGGGTCTCAATTACTATGGCAGAGGGGTGGCAGACACATCTCATGGATTAGCAGCAATGTCAAAGTAAGTATCACCTATATGCTTCACTCTAGTGAATCCAAAGGGGGACATGGGCACTGATTGACACATTTTGTCTTGGCATGGAATTGGAAAAGCGTTGTGATAGAGCATCTGTTGACAGGCTAATCAGCTGTTCAGCTTTTCAGAAACACATAAGGGAAATATCCTACTGTCAGAAACTCTTTGCTCCATTTTGATAGGCTGAAAAGATTTTGGTAGGGTATACTGAATAAAGCAGTTTTCCCAAATGTGGGTAAAATGATGAATGACTCAGAACCAAGGCATGCACAAATGCAAAAGCAGAAATTATTTTCATCATCTTAGGTCAGTGTGAAATTCATGCCTACAGAGATCAAACATGTCAGCTTGCTTGAGTTCGGGGGCAGGGGGTAATTTTAGAGGTACTTTAGTACTACCCTCTCAGGAGTATTGGAGAGAATAGTTTCTCCCATGCAAGAAGGAGTCTATTTTCTTAGAAAAGTCTCCAAAAGGAAGAGAACCGTGGGAACACTACCTTGAATGAACATTGAAATCAGACTGAGGAGTATATAGTGAGAATTTATTATGAGAAAACTATGATGGGATAGAAGAATTCCTCCTAGAGACTATTATTATTATTATTATTAAGCCAAATTCCATAGTTCTTTCCTTCTAAGTGGACCTAGAAACCTACTGCCCTAGAGAAGTTATCATAACAACAGAGTAAATTCGATATGCAAGTTACTATCAGAGAAATGGATTCATAAATACAGTCATATCACATTTCACGCCAGCATTAGGCTATATAAGCTTTGTTGTAAAAATGGGAAGCAAATCATGTAATTTCCATATTTTTAAACAGAAAGAGAATAAAAGGTATGGATAATATCCTCTTAGGCATGATTTATAAAACTTAAAGAATTTTTTAAAAGTATGAAATTCCAACCTATTTAAAATCCCAAATAAGCAGTAAACCCTGGAGAAAATCACATGCCTACATCTTAAAATAAAATATTTCATTTACAAAGAATGAGAAATTAAGGTAAAACAAATTAAGAATCTTCCATTTCCTTTAAATACTTCACAAATACTAAATGTAAGTGGTCTAGGCAAATAAGTAAATACCTAGGGAAGAATTCAATAGCCCAATGGACTCCCAACCTAGACCTGACACTAGCTAACTTCTCTGGTTATACATAATTAAATTCCCTTCTGCTAAAAATCTATGACTGGCAACCGTGGTTTTTGTCGTCAGGAATATTCAGAGATGAATAAAAAAGCACACATATAGAACAGGATTAAAGATTTTGAAGTGTAATGGATCTTAAAAACCACATAGTTCAATTCCTTCATTTTACAGATAAAAAATGACAGCATATTATTTGCCCGGGGTCACACAAGTATTAAGAGTCTTGGACAGAATTTGAATGCAGGTCTGTCTAACTCCAAGTCCAGCCCTATTATCCACTGCATCCTGGCTGGGTAAGTAGTTTATAGAAGACTGCTCAGTGGAATAGAGAGATTTGATAGGGATCAAGAGAAATGAACAGCATTCCTCACACCTTTGAAGTATCAACACATGGTCTGTTAGCATTAGAATTTACCAAGTTTGCTCCAGCTAATTCATTCTACGTGACACTACTGTATAAATGATGATGTGTCTGGAGGGGGAAGGCATGATATACATACTACAAATTTTTTTTTTAAATTTACCAAATTTATTATCAGATACCAATCTAAAGTGACTTCAAATAGAGGCCCAGGAAGGGTCTATCTGTTCAGAAATAAGCCTACTAAAATATGGAGACACATCATCAAAAGTTAACTACACTGTATACAGAGAAGTGAATTTTTTTAACCACCACAATTTAAGAAGATCTATAAAAGGCCAGAAGTATTATGATATGTATCAGTTGAAGAATGATCCACATTAAAAAAAAACAATCACAGACCCTAAGAAGAAGCATTAGAAGCTCTTAGCACATCAGTTATTAACCTTTTTTTTGACCTTCATAAGAACAAATGCAAAGAAAATGTATCATCGCTTTTTGCAGACTTTCTGTCCATAACATCCTTTAATGAGGACAGAAATCATCAAGTAATTGAAGCATTATTTTAAGAATGCAAATCTAAGCCGAGGCCCAAATGAATAATTTGCCAGTTATAGGTCATGGATAGATTGATGACCTTTTGTCAGATGACTCTGAGATAGAAGGAACCTTAGAGATCATCTCATTCAATCCTCATCATTTCATAGATGAGGAAACCTGGGGCCTAGACAAGTGAAACTAGTTGGCTAAGAACACATAGATAACAAGTCAGTCAGTAAACACTCATTAAGTACCCACTAAGTGCTGGGTACTCTGCTAAACACTGGAAGCAAGAGGCAACACCAGGCTCATGTCCCTTGATTCCAAATCCTGTACTATTTTCACTAAACAAAGTATAGCTAGTATACTATTTCTCATACCATCAGCACCTGCATCAGTCTTATGGCCAGGGACAGGAATGGGACCACTCTATGGGATGACACTGAGAGTTCCATAATCAAGGTTGATGCTTCCCCAGCTGAGAATCAAGGAAAGGCACAGAAGGAGGCTTTGACTCATGGAATGAGTCCTAAAATAAGTCTGATTCATTAGCCAGTGACAGAAACAGTGATATCCCTATCAAAAGCAGGATATCAGAATCAAAAGGGTATGGGGAGGAAGATGAAGCAAAGAGACATGATCCAGAATCAAGGCTCGTTATGAGGATAAGATCATGGGCATAAGTATACCAAAGAGTTTCCTTGATTTGGTAAGACTCCCCTTTCTTCAGATACATACATGCATGTTTTTTATAACGATGATGTTCCTTCTAAATTTGTAGCAGCTGGGTAGTTATTGCCACTGTTGACCACAATTACTCTGCATGAAAACGGCAATGTCTAAACGGTGTACACTATGTCTCATTCCTCATTCCCCCCTTCCAAAACTTGCACAAATTAACATTTCAAACTGAATTAATATAGTAGTTAACATAGAAATTTAACCAATACTTAAAATTGACTTTTTTTTTCTTCTAGAATTGATTTCCCACCCAATAGTGCCATCTTGAAGGTCGTTCATGATTTATACCATAAAGATCTATGAACCTACATACTATGTTTAAGGCATTGCTGCTATACTATGCTAGGCATCTTAGAGGATATGAAGATAAACAAGGAAGTTCTTATCTTCAAGAATTTACAACCTAGTGGGGAAGGTAATGCATACATGTAAACACGGATGATACAAAGCAGAATTTGATTATTGTTACACAAAAGATATCCTCTCCTTACCCACTCACTCACCCCCAAAAATAGGCGTTTAGAAGAGGGAATGATCATTTCCAACTGGAATAATCATGGGAAATTTCATGGAGAAGGTAGCACTTGATCTGGATCCTGAAAGGTTGATAGGTTTTCACTGGGCAGGGATGAGAAGAAGGCATTACAGATGAAGAGAATATCTGAAGATATCACAGTAGGAAAACATGGAAATATTTTTGAACCAGCAAAAAATCTGACTATTGCATAAGGTGCGCGTAAAAGAACAGGGTAACGTAAGACTGGAAGTAGTCTGAAGTCAAATTATAGAGGTTCCTGAATGCCACACTTAAGCAGTCTGGATCTCTGTTGATAGGAAAGAAGGAGCTATTGAAAACCTTTGAGCCAGAGGTTGAAATTATCAGTCATGCTCTAAGAAAAATTCATCTGGAAACAGAATGCTAGGGTGGAGTAGAATGGAGACAGGTCGGAATCAGGGAGATTAGTTGGGAGGCTACTCTGCAAGTATCCAAGCAAAAAATAACGAAGGCCTTACCAAAGTTGGTTATAGTGAAAATGAAAATGACAGGATTGATTTCAGAAACATCATGGAGATAGAGTCGATTTTATTGTTGTTCGTTGTTGTTCAATTATTTTAGTCGTGTCTGGCTGTTTGTGACCTCATCTGGGGTTTTCTTGGCAGAGATACTAAAGTGGTCTGCCATTTCCTTCTTCAGCTCATTTTGTAGATGAGGAACTAAGGTAAACAGGGTTAAGTGACTTGCACAGGGTCACACAGCTAGTTAAGTATCTGAGGCTGGATTATGAAAATGACTTCCAGATTCCAAGCCCAGTGCTCTATCTACTGCACCACCTAGCTGCCTAATAAAATGGATGAAGGAAGTTGTTTAATCATGTCCAACTGTTTGTGGATCCCATTTGGGCTTTTCTTGGCAAAAATACTGGAGTGGGTTTGCCATTCCCTTCTCCAGCTCTTTTTACAGATGAGGAAACTGAGGTAAACAGGGTTAAGTGACTTGCCCAGGATGACACAGCTAGTAAGTGCCTGAGTCCAGATTTGAACTCAGGTCTTTTTGACTGTTAGCCCAGTATGCTATCGATTATGCTACCTCACAGGAATAGAATCAACAGTACCCGATAAATGGTAAGATGTAGAGCACAAGGAAAAAGGAGGAGTCAGATGCAACTAAGACAGCTTAAAGAATGGAGATAATATAAACAACAATAAGAAAGTTGGGAAGTAGGGATGGCTTTAGATGGAATAAGATGATGAGTTCTTCCTTGGACATGTTGAAATTTGAGGTGAATATAAGATATCTAAGCTTATAAGGTGAAATGTGCTAACCTGCAGATAAAGTATACAGTGAAAAGTTAGCAGAGGCAAAATCATGCATAAATACCCAACTTTAAGGAGAAGAGGCATGACTGAAAAAGAACAGAGAGAGACAGGAAGTAAACCATTATAAACAATGTCATTAAAGCCAAGGAAAGAGGCAGTGTCCAGAAGAAAGAGGTAGTCACCAGCATTCATTAAGGCAGAAAGTTCAAGAAGGATAAAGACAAGGGAAAGTCCATTGAATTGGGTGACTGGGTGATCACCAATGACCTCTGAATCATCAGTTTCACTGGGGGATATAAAAAGAAGGAAATAGAAATGAAGGTACATGAGTTAAGAACACTGCAGATGGTAAAGCAGAAACAGTAAAAGAAGGGAGGGAGTGGCAAGGACAATAGCTTCAGGAGATCGCAGCGTCCAGAGAAGGTTAGGGATCTTTCTGCTGGCTTGTTTTTAATACACAAAGATCTGAAAATGTTCATAGGCAAAAAGGAACAAGTCAGTAGGACAGAATAGTGAAGATGCAAAACTGGAGGAGATAACTGATGAATTAAAGTCCCAGAGAAGCAGGGAAGGAATGAGATCAAGAGCACATGTTCTAGGAGGTTTTAGCACAGAAGGAAGGAGACACAAAATTCTCTGAAACAAGAAAAAAAGGAGAGATGAAGATGCAAAGAAAGTTTAAGATGGAGAGGATGGAAGATTAGGGAGCTCATGTGCCCTAAATTTTCTCAGGGAAGTTAAATGTTGTCATACTCAGAGAGTAACATGAAGATTGAAAAAAGTTTGGAATATTCCCTGAAGAAAAAGTGACAGGGAGTCCGAAAGAGGAAAAATTTTTTAAATCACAGATCATTAAGGTGAGACCTAGATGAAGTAAAATAACATAAAACTGTTGTCTCCAGAAGTATTTGGTTACCCTGGAATGGGAGTACAGAATAAAGGTAGCGATGGTTACCCCAAGTTGAGAACTGGCAAGGTGGGTATAATAGAAAATAAATGTGCCAGAGAAATTTAGGGTACTGGCAAGGTCATTTTTGAAACAGCTGTCCATGGGTCTAGGTTGGCTATCAAGGCAAGCGAAGCTAGAAGGAATATTATATACTGGGAGAATAAGAAAGAGTTGACTAGAGCTTAAGATGAGGGCAAAGAATAGATTTCATGAGGAGAATACTGTTGTCAGAGTTCAAAACCTAGTTAGGAGATGGGGTGATTAAAATTTAGGAACCATTTACTTAATTAAAACAAAGTAAAAATAACTTTCTTTAAGACAGGCCTTCACAACATATGGCCCATGGGCCTGCTTGTGTCCCAGCAAAAGATTTCTGGTGGCCCACACTCTCTGAGCACTCTCCTTTTTGTCACATGACCTGCAGCAACCAACCATTGTTAGTCTGTCTCTAGTCCTTATACTCTATGTGGCCTGAAAAAGTTTACAAGTTGTGCAGGTCTGCTTTAAGACATACTCCATACTATACAAAATCTCATCATAAACCATTGCTTTTAGAAATCACTCCTATAAAAATCAAATGATTGGTTCCTGAAAAGAACAAAAGGAAAGATATGATTCAAATAAATAATGATCAAATTATTTAGTTATTATTCTCTTCTCAATTCTAAACATTCTCCCCCCCATTCTACCTACAAGACTGTCACTAACAAGTGAAATAACTTAAAAAGGAGGGAAATCATGATTCTGTATGCCATACGACATGTATGTGTTTCAGTGACTAGGAAAGTCATTTCACTGCAAATGTACAGTCAAGATTGGTATAGTTGGCTTTCACTAATTATTACGTGATTCATCGTCTAGAGCTGCCCAGTGTCACAGTCGTTCTCAGGACAATTAGTGAGAGCTGCATTAGCAGGAACTCGGCACTCTCTGTCTCACTTTCCTCTAGAGAACAGGGAAATGATGAGTTGCATCACCTGGCCAGGAGCAGCCGCCGCCGCCACAAAGTCACCTTAGGGACTTGGACAAAGAGATTCATCTGCAGCCTTGGCAGCCACTAAAGCATGCCTTTCTAGCAGCCAGTCATACTATAATCTACTGGCACAAAGTCCTTTTATTAAGGACCCTTGTCTAAGTGACCTGTCATAGAGCTTTATAAAGCAGCATTAATACCACGGGCCAAAATGAGATTGATCTTTGAGCTTCGTGGTCTCCTGTTGTCAACAGTGCATTATAAAACCAATACTAAATACTTTATAAACAGGTCTCCCTACAGTGTATTAGAAGAACAGTGCATATTTCATGCCCCATAGTTAGGTAGCCACATATCCATCAGACTAATAAATAATTTATTAGGTGCTCAGAAGTACAATAAGAGTCAATAAACTAACTTCTGAATACTTACAAGCCACTTTTTCTTTTGAAAATGAGTCTGAACAAGAGATAGCTCACTGGCTAAGAGGGGATGATGGGGAAAACAAGGGGTTATCTAAAGTGTAGGATCATGAGGTAGCAAAGACAACCCACCAAAGTGGTGAAAATTCCCATGAATTTGGAAACCTCAAGAGTGGAACTGCAATCAAAAGTTTGGATTACTAAACTCACACACAAAATGCACCACCCTCCACATTCATTTCCTTTCCCTATGTATAGATTTCCTTAGTCCTACCATCCTGGGATACAGCCCAGGAAAAGAATAAACAGTGGAAGCATTTCTAAAATATTTCTATTCAAGCCAAGCGACAACCACCAGTAATGTGATTTGCACTTTGAATGTCTATCAAAGGGTATACTTTTCCCGACACAGGTATAAACAACATGCTGGAATTTTCAAGAATTGAAAATTGGATTGGTATTTCTTTAAAAGACAAATAAAAACAAAACTCAAGTTTTCTAAACCCTTACTATTCCCTCTATATGTGACATGGCTCCCTATGTTAGTTAAAAAAACCATCAGACCACTCCTCCTAACCCCAAACCCCTGTGATAAGAAACTGTTAAAGGACAAATTTTAACAATTTGAAGATGAAATTTCTTCAGCTGGGAGTAGCTCCCAAACCCTCCTTAGCGTGGACCTTCGTATGGTATTGTGGGTGCTACGGTTTCACATATTGGCCACATTAATACAGGACAGCAAGCATCTCTAACCCACAACTGTGCGCTCTCCAGCCCCAAAGCACCCACAGAGCCAATGCCGATGCAAACCACTCTCCCCATCCCACATCAGAACCACACTGGTTTTCTCCAGGAGCCAGAGGCTGAGATGCAGTCCTGAAAAGGAAAGTTTGGAGCTCTTTCCATTCACATGATGGGTATACAGCGTGTTTGAGGAATATGTTACCAAAAGGATTTTTTTTTTCCCTCTCCTAATCCATACTAAGGAACAAACCATAAAGAGGTTTATGGTGTCAAATGGATTCCCAAATTTCCCCATGGGAAAAACCTGAAATGGATACATATATGCATTTTTTAATGCACTGTTTTCTTTTTCTTTCCAAATTCATTCAGCCTTAAAAAAAATAAATAAGTAATACTCATGAGCTGGGGTCCTTAATGTTTAAAAAATATATTTTTTAATATGGAAAAGCAAAAGGAAAATATAGGGAAAGGTTTGATTTCACAGCATTTCCTCAAAGAGATTTACCCACAAGTTAAGGCCTAAGTAGTGTTGATTTGATAGCACAGTGGAATACTACTTTCTTCCATTTCTACCGGTACAAGAATCCCAAGGAATCACTGAACTTGATAGGTGGAAATGGCATTCTATTCTAATATAAATTCTAAATCAGAGTTAGGCTCAGTCTACAAACTATAAAAGACAAGGCCAATGAACTCGAAGTCTTTATTATCTCTCCCTTAGGGATTTGTTGCTCTCTCCAGAGGGAATTTATTCTTGATATCCAGGCATGTTTATCTCTGAACCAGGAGTGGTCACTCCCCTAGAGCTGGGACTTTACCATTCGTAGGGCTTAAACGGAGCTACAAAAGATAAGCAGGGTTTTGCCTTGGACCAAGAAGAGGTAGCCCCCAAGGTCTAGGATCTTAATCTCCTGCTAAAAGGAGGATTATTCAAATAACCACACAATCTACCCTGTGATACCATAACATTGCTTGGCAAGCATCCCTGAGTTCTATCAGAAAACAAAATCTTATCCAATGTGAAAGCATATCTTAGCCCAGTGCTTTACGTCAAATAAAAGCTACCTTTTTAAACTTGCTAAATGATATCATTCACAGTAATCAAATCATGAGATCTGTAGCTGGAATTCAAATCAAATGATATTTATTAAGTGCCTACTGTGTACAAGGTGCTTGCTTTTCCCTACAGAAAAAGAAAGTGGAAGATTATCAACAGCATTATCTAAAGCAAAAAGCTTGGAATAAGACTCCACTGAATCACATAATCCAAAAGCATTCATAGATAAAATTGTAAGCTGGACAACATAGTGGAAACCAGAACCAATTTGTCTATATTTCTATATCAAACTATTTTCATCATCATTGCAAGTGGAACCGCCACATTTAGACCCTAACACTTCAGTCCTCATAGTGCTCCGTGAATGTAATAAGTAGGCAAGGAAAAGATTCATGCCTAAAGAACATAAGCAGCTCTGATGGAATCTAGTTGGTACTTTGGCTCCTGCTATGTGCTGGACAGAAGATATCCCTTAAGGTGCATGCACACTGCAAAAAACAAAAACAAAAACCCTTGGAGTAAAGATTTCTAGAGAAGAGAAATCCATAAGGAAAAAGCAGAAAAAGAGGAAATGGTGATTGCCGTGGCAAAGACAATTGTTGCAGGACAGGGTCTGTAAGATAAAATGAAAGCTAGATGTGTGTGGCAGCACTACGTTGGCTGTTGTAGAAGCTGGAGGCCCAAAAGCAAAGACAGCTAGAATGCAAATCTGGCATGGGGACACTATGCAGAAAGGGAGCAAGCCTAGACTTCTGAAGGAAGCAGGTAAATGGAAATTCTAATTCTGCTCTTTGTCTAGGTGTTGTTCAGTCATTTCAGTGGTGTCCAACTTCTCAAAACCCTATTTGAGGTTGTCTTGGCAAAGATACTAGAGTAGTTTACCATTTCCTTCTCCAGCTCATTTTACAGGTGAGGAAACTGAATTAAACAAGATTAAGTAACTAGCCCAGAGTCACATAGCTAGTAAGTGTCTGAGGCCACATTTGAACTCAGGAAGAGGAATCTTTCTGACTCTAGACCCAGCACTCTACCCACTGCACCAGCCCTCTCTTCAGCAAGGTAATCAACTCCATTGATGTAAATGGGACCTCACTTAAGAATTTCTAAGTTTTATAGAGGCTATGACTAACCCTCACAGATGGTGGAGGCAGTTTCTGGGAGAGGAGGTACATAAGAAAAGAAAGGGGAAGGAAGGAGGAGTGCCCTAGAATGGCACTATAAAACTATACATATACAAGGTCTTACCCTAGAGAAGGTGGGATCCAACTGTAAAAAAGAGGTTTTCTTTGTCTGTTTATGTCCTCTGATGTAAGTCCTTTACATTTTTATTTGTTCAAATAAACAGGAGCCTACATCCAATGTCTTGTTAGCCTGAGTGCTTACTTAGATGCTGAGAGCCCTTATAGAGAAAGACAGAAGTCATATTCTGATATTAAAAGTGAAAAGACCAGGTTATAGAGAAGCTTTCAGAATTCAACCTGCCTAATGGAGCCAACAATCATGGTTCTGTGACATCGATTAGGTGAGGAAGTCAAAATGCCACTAACGACATGAAATCAGGAAAAGAGACTGGACCAAGTACCAAGTAGACACAAGACTTCTCACTCTTGAAAGCATCAAGGCTTTGACACCAGAGTTGAGCCTAGAAGGAAGATAAAGACTGAGAAACCAAAGATCAGCAGGCAATGAAGGAATTTTTGGAAAGGATGATGACTTGTATGAATGCATGGAGTGAAAGAATGTTGAGGCTAATGGAATAGCTAGTCGTCCAATGTGGCCATAATAATGCTGTATGTGAAAAACAGTCTGAACTGGCAGGTAGAAGCCAGATTGTAGAAGGGCTTAAAATCCAAGACTGAGGAGTTTGTACTCAAAACTGTACCAACAGAAAATTACTTTTCTTTTCCTTCCCTTTTTTTTGGACATTTGAGTGAAGGGATGGCTTAGAGAAGGGAGAGACCAGAAGGAAACCAATTAAGAAGCTATTATATTAGTATAGTAAGGAATAATAAGGGTCCTTCCTAAACAACTGTGGTAGTCATGTGAATGGGTAAGTCAGATGCAAGAGATGTTCTAAAGGTGTAATCAATAGGAATAGGCAAATGATTGGATAGGGGCTGGGAGAGTATGAAGGAAGATACAAGACAAGTTAAAAGCCTAGATGACTGGGGAGTTTGGTAAATGATTTCAAGGGAAGTCAAGAGCACATTTAGATGCAAAAGTCCAGGATCCAGTTGTAAGGAGATTTAAGAGACATCAGGAATAGATATACAGAACTGAGCACCATCTCCTTAGAGATGATAATTAAACCCATGGGAATAGATGAGATTGGCCAAAGAAATTTAAAAAAAGATGGTGCCCAACAGAGCCTTAATCCCCCACCCTTAAAAGACAGGATCCAAAAATGGAGGCTGAGGAGTGACTAGACAAGGAGAATCAGGAAAAAAAGCAGTGTCAAAGAAAAGAAAGGGTTCAGGTTGACAGTATCAAAAAGTTGCAGTTTAAAGTAACTGGACTACCACCATGTTTTTTGAGTTCTGCTAGCTGGTTTTTCCCTCACCCAACCAGTCAATGTGCCTGCCTGACTGTAACAGCTGCTTTACCCCATTCCTCTTAGCCAAGTCTAACCAGCTGTATGACTTTCTTACCTGAACTTTGGATCTTTCTTTAGCAATAAGTCCTACACATAATAGGCACTTAATAAATGTCTGTAGAACTGAATTGGAAACCAGCCACTCCTTTGTTAGAATTTTGTATAATATAAGAATAGATTAACTCCAGGTAAGGGCTTCTTCACCAAAACATAAGTTTTGGGTGCTGGCAAGGTTGTTAGACTGTAACTGTTCAAGACACCTTTTTTTAAACTTACTCTCTGGTTCTTAGGTGTGGTATGATACAGGAGGAAGAAAGAAAAGCAAAATGTTACTGTATATAACATAGTGCCTGCCTTCCAGGGGATTACAATATCTTTATGAAAGCAAACTATAAATACAAGTCAAATCAGCAACCATTTGTTAAGTTCCTACTAAATAATTTGTAAATTAGAGATCAAGGAAACAATATGTATGTCAAAAGGCAGTGCATGATCATAAGGGGCCCTTAAAGGCTATGGAGTCCAATCCTTTCATTTTATAGAGAAAAAAAGGAGGTAGAGAGTTTCAAATGACTCGAAATTCCTCTCATCTCAATTCACCTGGAGGTCAATAAAACAAAAGGCTAGGCTAAAAGATAAAAAGTTTAATTACCAGCAATTGAAGGGCAGTTGCCAGGTGGCTAGCAACTACTCAGAACAAAGGGAGAAATAGAAAGATATAGATATAGAGACATATTATGGAAGGAAAAGGGACCCTATCAAATGAGCCTGCTGAACCACTTTACTTATTTGCAAGGCCGAGTAATAAGGATAAAATGTCAGGTGATATGAGGGAAGAATGTCTTAATCTTGGTGTTGAAACTTGTTGGTGTCTCTGGAGTTACCCAAGATCAGGTTTATTCTGGTGGGATTATTTCTTTTCAGTTAATCCCATCAGACCAGTTTGATGGGACAGAAGATCTCTAGTTAATTCCATCAGAATAATTTGGTGTGTCCTAAGGTCTTCAAGATATAGGTCTCCTTCAAGATAGAATCTGTGGACTTATCTTGTTGGAATAAAATAGAGACTATGGGTCTGTTTAATTACGTAACTCTGTACTTCTCTTTCTTTGACCTCTAAGGTTAATTATTCTGGGGAGATGTTTCCCCCCAAATTTAGAGCATACTGCATAATGGTTTAATACATTTCCTCCACACTACTAGTATTTTTTATGAATTAGTTCATATATGCATGTCTTCCTGTACAGGATATAAGCTCTCTGAGGTTAGAAACTAACTTTTTCTAATCTTTGTATCCCAGTTCCTATCACCTAGTAGGGGCTTAAATAAATGCTTGTTGATTGACTAATGTGAGAAGATCTAGGAACCAGCAGTTGGTGAAGAACATCTGGGTGAAGATCAATAGAAAAAAGAAGCAACAGCTTTTGCTGGTAACAGCGTGTGTATAGATTTTACAGACTACCTGAACACAGAGAGAAAACTGATGAGGAGTTTGGTAAACAGATTATGTTTAAACCTGACACAGAAGCATAACGTAATAGCAGTAGAAAACTTCATTTATCCAGACATCTACAGGAATGTTCTCTCTGCCAAAAGCAGAGCAACTAACAATTTCTTGATTCACCTTCATTCTTTAAGATGCAGAGGAATTAACAAGGGGAAATATTTATTCTAGATTTTATTCTCATCAACAAGGACAAAGTGGTTGCTGTGTGAATGATGGTAACCTTGGGGGTGTCATTCTTAGAATTTAGTGGAGCAAAAAGCCTATTTTTAGAGGTTTCACAGGAAGGTTAGTCTGTATAAGCCAATAGGTTTATAGATTTATAGACCTCAAAAGTAATCTAGTCCAATGCCTCATTTTACAGATGAAGAAATTGAGGCCCAGAGATGTTAACTGAGTTGAGTGCAAGGGACTAATAACAGATTGGAATAAGTCTTCTGAATAAAGACCCAACATTGTTTCCACTGCCCCAGGGGGATATGTGATCAAAGTTTATAAAACCCAATAAGTTTACGTGAGTATACATATACATGCACAGATGTGTATGACCTTTCAATCTCTCAAAGTAATGATCTACTAATAAAATAAAGATCTTCTGTGGTAAAAGTATGATGTTTCAAAGATAACATTTATTTTGTTATTCTTTAAAGATAAGGGGAACCATAGTTCTAGTATCCATGTCCATCATATTTTCAGATATATATGTGTGTATACATGCATATATAAATACACATATATGATATACTGAGATATTTTCCTTCTGCAAGGAATAACATACAATATAAATAATCAGATAAAAGGAAAAAATAAAACACAGAGAATTCTCCATAAGCTCTTTCCTATATACCTTCTCTACACTCACAAAACCATCATAGCAATTCCTTACCTCTCACCAAGACAACAACAGCTTCTTAACTGGTCTCCCTGCCTCAACTCTCTCCCAAATCCAGTCTATCCTCCAAATGGCTACCAATAATAAAAGGTAGCTGTTATCATGTCATTATCCTACTCAATAAATTCCAGTGGCTCCCTATTACTTCTGAATCAAATATAAAATCCTCTAGACAGTCCCATTCTACCCTTCCAGCCTCATTATATATATATTAATGGCTCCTTGATGCACACCATAGAACAACCAAACTGTTCTTTACACACGCCATACTCCATCTTGAGTCTCTGGCTGGAATAGTTTACTCCCTCTTTACCTCTGCCTCCTAGAATCTCCAGGTTCCATAGACTATGGCTCAGTTTAAGCACCACCTTGTTTCTAGCTGAATGAAGCCTTTTCTAACACTCTCAACTTTTCCCAGAAATTATCCTGTATCTATTTGGTACCTCCCTATATTGAAACATGCCAGTTAAGATTCTAAAGTAAGGGACTATGTCACTT
>NW_020946042.1:0-36366 GCF_900497805.2 Vombatus ursinus
TAAGTCCTTCTTCTCCCTTATAAGTCCTAGTGTGCTGATAGGACTCAAACATTAAAGGAGAAATTAAAGAACAATCTTTTTCTATGCCTCTTGAAGTTCACATGTGCTAAATATGCCTTCAAGGAGTGTATACTTTATAAAGACAATGGCACAACATCTAAAAGACCTGCACTGGTATCTCTAAGACCAGACCACACACAGGTGGGCTCTGATCTTACACTTTCAGAACTCCCCTTCTGTCTACAATCCTTTTCCTTTTCTCCACTCAGATTTTTTTTTATTTTCAAAATAAAAATTAAATAACTTCTTTAAAAAAAGATAAGAGTCTAGCAAAAGAAAAAGTTTTAACATTTTCCTAGAAATGTTCATTCAAACATATACATTAAACAGTCATCATTTCAAGGATTTTGTACTTTAACTGGATTGTATTTGCTTTCGTACTTTCGAAATTGTAAAGATTCTTTTAAACATATTAAAATGTTAATGCGCCACTCCAGTGCCAAAATTAACTTATATATGTTTCTAAGAACACATGAAAATATTTCTTTTTTTAAAAATGGGAGTGAAACCAAGTTCTCCATAAGCAAATTTAGGATACTGTAGCTTGGGTTTTATTTGATTTTAATTTTAATTTGTGCATTATGAATACACATATCCATGGGAGAAAAAAACTGGTAACTTTTTAAGCTACTTGTGGTTTTACATCTATCTTGATTATTTAGGCCTAATTCTACTCATAGAAATGTGATGAAGTATCACCACCACTTACAATTTAAACTGGTTTGTATTTAGAATGAAAAGTTATGAAGTTTTCATACTTTGGGAATCATGAAGATTCTTTTAAATGTACTAAAAGTTGAACGTTCCAGGCTAATGTCAACTTTGCATTAACAGTGTAGAATATGCCTTCACAACCAGTCTAATTCAATGGGAGAGAAGGGGGTTAGAGGAAGACTGGGAAAATCACAGGAACTAGTTATTTCATGCTGTGTAAACAAAATATTTGGTTGCCTGAAGCTTTCAGCAGATGGCCACGGCTGATGTAGGTACAGTCTTAAATGAAAATAATAATTCCACACTGCCACTGGTTTTACAAACCACTTGGCAAGTAAGTGCACATTTCAAAGAAACTATCTTTAATTGCCAATTACCCAATTACAAGTTATTCCTGAACTTGCCTTAGTTCTCAAAATATCCCCCCAGCCCACCCCCACGAACAAAGCCTTGCAAATTAAAAAAAAGAGTCTGCAATTCTCTAAAAACTAAAGATAGTAAGTGCCCTCATTTATAACAATGAAATTGGAATAAAGTTTTCTCAATGGCTTGACTATTGCCAAATGAATTCCACAGGGTTAGCAGTCAATGGGCTATTAAGAAGGGGGGGGGGGAAGCTGACACTTCAGGCTTCAAAATGAATACTGCATTTCTGGGTGCACTTTGTTTCTTTTATGATTCAGTAAATTCAGGACGTACATTTCAATAGCACAACATTTTGAGAGCAATTAGATCCCAAAAAGAAAATACTCACTATCTAATGCCAGGATGTTTCTTTGACCCTCAATGTCACTAGAACACCCCAGGTCAAATGCAGTATTCAACCTTTATAGTCTGGACACCCACACACACTAAACCAACTCGGTGCTTTGTTTTTAGAAAATCCTATTGACTCTTCACTTTTTAAAAATTACCGTGGCTCAGACCCTACGTTAGCAAAGGCTGCAGAGGTAAAACAATCCCAAAGGTGTCTGAATACATAAAACTACCCACTTCAAAAAGGACTTGGGAGTCTATGTTATTAAACCCTCCGATACATGTCCTGGTGAATTTCTATATAAATTTGATTTACAAATTCCTCTGAAAATGTACCACAGCTGGCAGAATAAATTACTCTAATAAATCATTACTAAATAACAGTAAATCTTGGTAATGACATAAAGCTTAACAGAGAAAGTATGCAAAAGTAAGCAGTTGGGAGAGAAAAGCACTCTTCACACAGAGGAAAACAAATCAGGAAACTTGCCATACCAATGCTACAAAGTGATTCAATGACTACAAAGGGGAATAAAAGTCCCATAAAAACTCTATTTACACCAACACTGGATTTCTCTGAGCTATTGCATCCAAGCAAATTGCTTGGTAACAGCAATAGCCGAAGACCCACACTACAGGTTTCTGATGCTAATGTTCCCAGGCCAGTGTTACCATTCAAAGAGCCGAGTTCCTCACTAGGGTTGGAGGGGAAAAACGTATTAGTTAACATGGCTGGCCCCTCTCTGTCACTTCACAGACGGTCCTTTGACAGCACTTCCTCCCTACTTCTCAGCAAAAGAAAAAAGTTTTAATTTTAAAATTTTTAAATCTGAATTTTACTCTGCATCCTTTTGGATTATGCAGCAGATACAGATTTTCAGCAAGCCATTATAGAATTCGGGAAGTAAAGAAGGGAATCTCTGCTTGTTTCCAAACTCCCTAGGCCTTATTTAGTTCTTACAAGTCATCATTTGTCAAAAGGCCCAAAATGCAGGGCTTGTGTCCTGATCAATGGCACATGGCTCTTTCGAAGAGCATCAAGAAAGTGACAGGCCCCAGAACCTCCCCCTTACATTGTGTGATTACTTTTTTAGCCTCCTAGGAGAGAGAAGTTATTAACCAACACTTTCACAACTGAAAAATCAACTAAGATAAACCCATTAAAATCATGAGTCCACAAAATATGGATAGTTTGTTATATGTTCACAAGGACTTGTTGTAGTTCTCCTGTTTTAGATATTTGTAGTCAATACATAGCCCTTGTTCTTCATAAAATACCATGTAATTTTATTTAAAAGTTGCCTTGGCCTTCCCTTCTATTTCCATTACGCCAGGTGGGCAAATATACCAGATGAAAACCCTGTGAGGACAAAAAAGTGACCTAAAATAAATCATCTCTGCCATTCTCCTGATAGAGCAATGTGAACTCAACACCATACATAGAAAGAGTGTTGAAGAATGAACCAGAAAGCAGACATCTATAAAAACAAAATGTCCAACAACAATAACAAAAAAAAATTGTGTCCACCTTAGGCCAAAAAAATAAAATAAAGTATCACACACCCTATTACAGTAAACAATAGCTTTTGCAAATGTTCAAGCTTGTCTGGCTCCACTAATTAAGTTCAGGGGATGGACTTGAACAGATATGTGTGGAGAAGGGGACTGTGTTTATGTATAACTTACGTATATTGGAGAAAGGAGTTAGAGTTATGATTGTTTTCAATTTGTTGCCATTCACATGTGGAAATTACAATTCTAATCTTGTGATACAACCCATCTACCAGAGAGTTCAGGTAAGACCCACTGGTTCCAATGAGCACACAGTATTTCAAAACTGGCAGGTAGGTCACCTTTACTCTCTCCTTTGGCAATGGTTTCAATTAGCACCACTATACAAATGACTATATACTCTATATCTCTGACCCTAATCCTTCAAGGAGCACCTGTACCACAATTTTCAACTCCCACTCACATTTCCATCTGGCCTTTTTTTGGGGGGGGGGAATATCTATCTGGATGGGTCCCTTCAGTACTTCAGACTCAACATGTCCAAAAGTAATCTTATTCTATTTCTTCTCTCTACTGCCCCGACAAAAAAATACTCTGTCCCTCCTCCCACCTTCCCTATTTTAACTGCTGACATCATCATTCTATCTTCCTCCCAGTCTACCCAGGCTCTAAAACTAAAAGTCAACTTTGACTCTTCCCTCTTCCTTTCCTGACCCCTGCATTCACACTGTCATCAGCCTAATTCACACCTTCAACTCTCCCTTAGAGGTTTATAATAGCTTCTCCCCAACTGATGGTCTTTCAGGTCTCTCATCCATTGTTTATACCGTTACCATAATATCCCCTCTAATGCACCAATCTGGCCATGACCTTCCTGTCAATAAGCTTCAGCAGCTCCCCAGTACCTCTATGATGTGACTACAAAATGACTCCAACCTACACTCCCAACTATATATTAGGTCATCCCCCTTTGTACATCCTATCCAGTTTGATCTCTTCTTGCACCATCCTACCTCTGAGTAATGGTACAAGTCAATCCCCATGCCTGAAATGAAGGTATGCCACATCCCTGCCACTTAAATGTTTCTCTTCCTTCAAGTATAGCTCATATACCACTTCCACCACGAAGCTTTCCCTGATCCTACTAAAGAGAAATAGTTTTTTTTTCTTCCTCAAACTTTCTTTTAGACAAACCTTTGGATCTCTCCTCTGCCTTGTGACATTCTATTTTATATCACAGTAATTTGCATACATTTCATATCTCCCTCCACTCCATTAGATTGTAAACTCATTGGGAGTAAAACCTGTGTCGTATCTACCCTAACATCCACAGCACTTGCAGAATACTATGCAGATAGTAGGTGCATAATAAGTTTGTTGAGTCTACTGGGATTCATTGCTATGCAAAGTCATTCTTTGCATAACCATTGCTCCTTAGCAGGGAGCAAAGCATCTGTGCTATGGCTGCAGAACCTGGCATGTTCCAGACAAAATAAATAAAGCAGCAAAAAGATCCCTAACTCTGTGAATAGGAATAAACATCTAAAAGTTATGTGTGGAAACAACAGAAAACATTTCCAAACAATCCAAAGTTCAGAAAGAGAGAGTGAGGCTGTATGAGAGGGCATCCACACAAAAGAACTGTCGTGTGTAGAAGAGAGATAACACACACAGAGCGAAAGAGAAACAGGACAGGAGAAGATGCAGGAGAGCATGAAAAGAGTCTGAGCAGGACAATGCAAAAGAGCAATGATAAAATGAGGGTGCTTCTAAAACACAATCTAAGAATGTACACTTAGTGCATGAGGAAAAACCGAAAAGGAGGTACCCTATCATTTTATTTTACAGCAAAGAAGACGGCTGACAAAAATTAATACAAGTGTGAAAAAAGCTAACCACTAAGCCTCTTAACATGTGCTGTCATTATTTATGCACATGTTAAATACCCAACTGTTACACCTACTGTAATACACCACTGAATGAAATCTCAATGTAAGCATCTTAAAAGTGATTTACAAGCTAACATTATACAGAAAACTGAAGTGAGGCATGATCTGCTGCTGACTTGTAAGTGACCCCACCCCCTGATATTAAAGCCCTAAAGAGACAGTACACATGCATGCACTTTGTTAAAACTATTTTTATAATGTTTTTATTTTTTTGCCTTAGCAGTTTGCATTACATTTTCTGATTATAGGTATCCTTTGCTATACAGCAAGTTATGATTCCTGATTTTGCCATCAAAGAATTTATCCATCAAAAGAACTGATTCAACAATAGAATCATAGGGCTGGAGATACTTCAGAAGCTTTCAATTGTTATGTAACCTGCACTTGAACAAAAATCTTCTATACAAATATCAGAGAAGTGGTCATCAACCGACCAGCCTTTGCTTGTAGACCTCAACTGAGAAGGAGCCCACTACATCTAAAGGCAGCAGGGTGCCATTTTAGGATAGCTCTAATTGTTAGGAAATTTCTCTTCAAATCAAGTGTAAGTCCATTTCTCTGCAATGTTACTTCTCATTCTGCTTTCTGAGGCCAAGAAAAACAAGTCTTCCTATTCAAGCCCTTTAGATATTTGAAGACGGTTGTCTTGTTCACCTTCAGCAGCTTCTTCATCAGGCTAACAATCCCCTGAGTTCTGCAACCTAGTCATCATATGGCATGGGCTAGAAGCCTGCTTTGGAGCTTATCAATATCTTTCTTAAAACATGGCACCCAGAACTAACCATAGTAACGTAAATGTAGTCTTATCAAGGCAGTATAGAATGGGACTATCAACTCTATAATTTTGAATACTTTCCTTTATTTCTAACATATTATACACACTCCTAGCCCATACTAAGGTGGAGATTTTTTTCTAATTTTTCTAATTTCTAATTTTTGAATTTTTTTCTAAGCTGATATTTTGAACTTAGATGTAAGGCCTTACATTTATCCTTATTACCTTTCATCTCACAGTAGAAATAAAATAAATACTTATTGATCAGGGAATGGCTAAACAAGTTATGGTACATGAATAAAGTGCTACCCTGGGATCTAGTTCACATGGATCTGGTGACTTGAAGTCAAGTACAGCCAAATGGTCTATGTGTTTTCTCTCTTGTTATAATTTGATCTCCCAGAGAGCAAGGTCTGTCTATGCTTTGGTATTTGTATTCCTAGAACTTAGCACAGTGCTGGACATATTTGATGTTGTTCAGTCATTTTGCAGTCTTGTCTTGACTCTTCATGACCCCATTTTTGGGGTGTTCTTGGTAAAAGGTACTGCAGTCAGTTTGCCATTTCCTTCTCCAGCTCATTTTAATTAAGTGACTTGCCTAGGGTCACAGATTTATAAAGTACCTGAGGCCAGATTTGGACTCAGGGAGATGAGTCTTTCCCATTCCAAGCCCAGTACTCTATCCACTTTACCACCTAGCTGCCCTATTAAACGCTTCTTCATTAATTAATTTGTAAACCCCTTTGGGCCTCAGGTCCTGATCTGAAGAGTGATCCAGTTGGACTAGATTATAGAATCATGATTTAGAACTGGAAGAGGGCTGAGAGACCATCTAATCTAAACCCCTCACTTTACAGAAGGGGAAAACCTTAAGGCCCAAAGAAATTAGGTGACATGCCCAAAGTCCCATAGATATTGACAAATCAGTACTAACGTCCCTTCCAGATCTAAAATTATAATCCTATGATTCCATATTTTGCTGGTCCAACCCACCATATTGCATTCTGGTTGCTTTCTGGTCATGCTGCTACCCCAGACTTGCTCTAGGAAGAAATCAAATTAACATTACCATTTTTTAAAAAAGGGCACATCAATCAGTTACCCTATGGCTACACTCAGCATCCCCATGACTTCCTCGATCAAACTACCACCACTCCCCCATACATTTTACCTTCCCCATTAGAATATAAGCAAAAGGTCAGAGACCGTCTTGCTTTTCAGCAAAATGGCCTGGAACATAGCATTTAATAAATGGGTTTTTTTTCTTTCTTTCATTCTATGAAATATCATCTATTGTTGTCCTCTCCTTTCCTGTCTAAGGAAAGAGAAAAAAAAAGCAAAATAAGAATTCTGTAATTTTGCCTTTTCTCTGTTGTCCTTTTTTTCTCCTACCATCCCCCTTCAATAGCACTTTTGTCACTTCTTTTATTCTCTTTTCCCAAATAATAGCTTTTAAAAAAATCCTTTTGTTGTCCTTAGCATTACTCATCATCTTCAATACATTCTGACATTTAGTGCTCCAGATGTTACTATTGTTAACCAACCTTGCCGTGCTTTTATATTCATACTCAGTTACTTGCCCATCCTTCCATGATAACTCATATTTCCATATATAGCATTTTAAGGTTTATAATGCATTTTCTCACAACAATCCTTCAAAGTAGGTAGTATAAAAATTACTCCCATTTTACAGATGAGGAAACTTGAATAGAAAAAGGATAAATGACTTGCCCATGGTCACACAACTAGTCATAATTCAAATTTAATCTCCCCCTCCCCCTATGCCCAATCCAAATCTGATGGGGTTTTTTTTCCTCTACACCAAACTCAAAAAGGTAGCTAAGGGAATCAGAACTAGGAAATTTCATTTCTGAATTTTTTTTTTTACTCCTTTTTGCCATTACTGCCTAGACAGACAGCATACAGCAAGGGAGGAGGCAGATTATGGTTTAAAATAGTCTTCCCTGGAGCCCTGGTGTGTTCCATAACAGAGGCTGGTGAGTAGGGTAGGGGAGTGCTTGAGGACACACCTTTCACTTGAGGATGTGTCTAGACTGTAAATCCCTTGAGAGCAAGCACTTTTCTTATTCGTCCTCACACCTTCTCCTGGGCCAAGCACAAAATAGTTCAGTGCTAAAAAATTTTTGATGATTAAATGACCAAAGAGGGTTCTGATGTCCAGCTGATCTCTTGCTTTTCTTACAATCAAACCTTGTTCTATTGCTTTTTAGTTTATAGTTAGTTACCAAAGCAAACTCTGTCTACAGGACATTAGTTTCCATCTATCTTAAGTGTTCCTACCTTCAATATCATAATGAATATATTGTTACTTACATCTTGAGGCAAATCTTGGAGATTTATACATGCAAATTTCTAGGCACCCAAAAATATATGCACACTTAGAATCAGAAGACTTGGTTTCAAGCCTAAAACCACAGTTTCTTCCTAAGTAAAATTAAGAGAATCACAGAAGTAGGTTAATGACAGCAAGGAAAAGACACACATGTAGAAAAATATTAATAGCAGTATTATTTGTGATAACCAAGAGCTGGAAGTATTTTCCCAACAATTAGGGAATGGCTGAACAAATTATCATATCTGCATATGATAGAACATTACTTTACCCCAAGAACTAATAAACATAAAAATATAAAGCATTTAGAAGTGTGGAAAGGTTTATGAGAGAATGCAGAGTCAAAAAAGAGGGAGAAAAACAAACAATATAGACAATGACCAACACTGAGATGAAATGAAACTTTGTTCAAATATAATGGACAAAGTTGGTAGCATATGGGCAAATTTTCAAAGACACACCCTTTCTCAATGAGATACTTAAGTATAACTAAAAGATAAGCTGGCTAGATTTGGAATCAAAAGGACTTGGGTTCAAAACTGACATCACATAATTTGTGACAACCCTGGATAAGTCACTTAATCTGAGACTCAGTTTTATCATCTATTAAGTGGGGAACCTTTCCTTATAAGTTAACTATAAAAATCAAAAGAGATTCTTTGTAAAACCACCTGGCAAACCTTAAGCTTATATATGAGCTGTTCTAATTTCTAATTATTGGTAGATACATAAATGGTCAATGTCATACTATCAGACAAGATTTTACTTAACTAATTTGGGAAATGTGCATTGTAGAGAGATTTTAAATGTTTATTGGGAGATACCTCTTTCAAACAAAGTGCATCCTTTTTAAAAATGTTTTTCAAATTCAATTAAAGCACTGGACTAAATCATCTCTAAGTTTTCTTCTAGCTCTAAAAGTCTTTCTCTTTCCTAGGCCTCTCTTCAATCAAACCAAGCAACTAGTACAAATGCCTCTGTTTTATTTTATGTAGTATCAACTTAAGTTCAAAACAAGCCCATGGTGACAAAGAGTACTCCTTTTTAAAATATTCTCAGTGACTAGCTCAGAGTAATTTATAGAAAGTTAAGTGATTGGCCAAGCAAGGTAGGACTCATTCCCATCAGTAGAGCCATCCACTTGGTGTTTGCTGAGGCTGAAGGAACCGGGAAACTTCGGGGGCACTCCCAAGAGTAACTGTATTAAGCAGAGAGGTCCAAATTGGATCAGTCAAAGGTACAACAGAAGGAAGGAAATAATGGACAGATTAAGTTAATTTGGGACTACCCAAGAGACACATCTCTGCAAAAGGGACAGAAAGGCAAGAAGTCATTTGAAATTGCCTTACATTGTTATTATACTCTCTCTAAACTTACTCCCAGCCACTGCCATTCACCAACCCTGCTTGGAAGGGCAAGATGCTGAAGTGGGAAAGTGGGTACAGATGCCTGAATTCTGCTAAGCCCCAGTTCAGAATGCTCATCAGGAGAAAAGACAGTAAAAAGAATAACTGTGCCTCAGTGTCTCCTCAAACACAAAGAGAGGGCAACAAAACTCTAAGGCAGCTCTAATAAGTCAATAAACAAAATTCACATTAGCTCATGTTTTTACTTTAGGACTGGTAAGCAGGTCTAAAAGGTACAGCAAAAAAGACACCTCAGGGCTTAGAATAACTCTGGGTCTATCCAGCACTAGGTTTTTAAGGACATTTTAATTTTTTTCCTTTTTTTGTTTTTTTAAATTCCTGATGGTGAAATTAAGCTAATACAAAAAATTACTACATTATCATCCCTGTACGTTCATATGGTTGTGGAACAATACAGAACAGAGCAAAAAATAAATGAATTAAATGATTTTAGACACACTATTTTAAAGAAGTACATGACTTGGAACTTTTCATATCATCTCATCTACCTCCCTCATTTTATACTTGAGATAACAGGCCTAGAGAAGTTTTGAGTGACTTGATCTTGATCAAACAGGTGATTAGTGAGAGGCATCTAGGAGGTACAGTAGATAGAATGGGGGACACTTGAAGCTATGAAGACTTCAGTTCAAATCCTACAAGTCATTTATATGCTGCCTGCCTCAGTTTACTCTACCGTAAAATGTAGATAATAACAGCACCTACCTCCCAGAGTTATTGTGAGACACAAAATGAGACAATATTTCTAAAGTGCTATATAAATATTAGTTGTGATGGTGCCAGCAGTGAGTAGTGATGGTGATGGTGGTGGTGGTGGTGGTGGCGGTGGTAGTGGCATTAGTGGTAGTAGCGATAGTAGAGACAAAACCACAACTTAGGTCTCTCAACTCCTACTCCAACGTTCACTAGTGACTCTGATTTACTGTAAATCTCTCTTTATTCCAATGTAGAATTTCTAATTGTTTCAGTTTATTTTTCATGTATCTTCTTTGAAATCACTTATTAAATATAAAACTCATAGGCATTTATAATTGGAAAGAACTTTAGGAATCATCTAGTGCAACAAGCTCAATTTATAGATAGATGAACTTAAGCCCCTTGGGTGAAGTGACTTATCTAAGATCACACAGTTAGTTAATGTTACTATCTGGGCTCTGAATCCAGAGACTAACAACAAAGTCAGTCTTTTTGCTACTAAAACACTCATTTCTGCAGGAGCTAAGATATTCTTTCATAAATGTCTCTGAATTACAGGTGGCATAATATTTTTGAGGTATTATCAGCTCATATTGGAGAGGATCATCAGTCTAACATTCAAACATCTGTAGCTTATTTTGAATGGAAAGCACCAAAAATTACTGAGTGCTCTGTCAATAGGAAAAATGAATGTAACACTAAGATACATATGAAAATAGAATTAATTTTTAAAAAGTAAAATATGGCTGAGTAATGCATGTGATAAATTAGACTGAAAATATTTTTTGACGTCCTGCTTGATGTATTCAAAATTATAAAACTTTTATAGTATAAATATATACAAAACATTTATTATGTTTTATAGTAGTTATGTTATTAATTAAATCATTACTATATATTATATTTTAAATAATTGTTATATTTGGGTGGATATATTTATAAAAATGTCTATATAAAATATATTTTTAAAATAATAATGAAAAGGAATGAGATCTTCTCCAGTGGCCCATAACACCAAAATGAAAAACATTTACACTGAGACAAAAGGCATCAAAATTCTGAATCAACTGTAATAATTATGGCTAGCCAAGAGAAACCACCAATTCATCAACTCAAAAGCAGTAGCTTATTTAATGACAATAACAATGAACAAGCTCCTTCCCTTTTCTGGATCTTCTTTTCCTCATCTGTAATAACTTACATCTGTACAATGAGAGGGTTAGGCTAAATGACATCCAAGATCCTTTTCAACTCTAATATTCTCTACTCTCTATTTTAAGGTCCCTTTCAGCTCTTTCCTGCTATAAGTCTATCTACTTCTCTAGAAATAGAAGGCAAAGCTGTGTGACCCTGGGCAAGTCACCTAACCCCAATCACCTAAAATAAAAAAAATTTTTAAAAGGCGGGAAAAAAAAAGAAAGAAATAGAACACAAAAACTCAAACTTTGTGCTTCACAGGCCAAACTGGTCAGTGTCGCAGAAAGAACACTGAACCCATTGTCAGAAGGTTATGGATGGAACCTGAGAACTATAACTTACTATTTTTGTGACCTTAGACAAATTAATCTCTCTGGGCCTCTTCCTCATCTGTAAAATAAAGAGGTTCAATAGTATTTCCAGGATCCCTTCTAACTCCAAATCTATGATTCCACAGTTACTATAAAGGCTGAGAAAAGAATTTATCTTTTCTCTTCTCAGCTCTAGCATGAAACAGGGTCATTAGAGACTATGAAAGAAGATCTCCTTCCACATTAATATTCTGAGAGAACGGATGAGTAGATCAGAGCAAAAGTTCTAGAGGGAGTGATCTTGGAAGAAATGTTATAACCTGACACAATATCTTTAATCAATGTCCAAACATTATGTTCAAAGCATCATTTTCCCCCTAGATCTCCAGCATTTCAAAAGGAAAGAAAATGAAAGTTGTAGGTGATATTATAATTGAATGCCACCATAACTGCCTCAGCTCCTGGATATGCTTGCCACTGTATTAGATAATAAAGTTAATCTAAAAACACTGTCTGGATTCTCCAAAGAGTATACATTCTAAAGAAGTACACCATTATTGACAAATCAACACACACAGACACACACACACACACACACACTCATGTGTGCAAGTGCATTTAAAAAGTAGAAATAGACAAAAAATTCTATTTTTCCTTCAAATAAAATATTCAGTTATTTTGCTTTTGTTTTCTTGTGCTCAGTGAGAAAAGTTCTAGAAAGATAAAAGTAAAGAATAGTCTGTGGACCAGGGGGCTGGGGCCATATAACCGCATAATTTCTACTCCAGTGTCATAATTCTATGAAGCATACTTATAAGACCTCTAGACTTGAATATTCATCATCACCCTCTTCGAAACAATTCAATTTCCAACTTTGCTGGAATTGTTGGTTATGACGACAATGATGACAATGATGATGATGATGATGATGATGATGACAGCATCATTTACGCCTAATGCCTTATACCTTACCTAAAGTGCTTTAAAGACCTTAATGGATTGGAACATCCTTGTGAGAAAAGAAAGCAATCTTCCTATTTCCAGATTATATAACAGAAATTAAGGAAGAGAGACTAAATGATTTCTCCAAGCCTCACTCATCAATACCATGCTAAGATCATACAAGATAGCAGCTATTTACCTTCTATGGAAGCCAACAGAAGATGTATCCTCAATACATAGAAATTACCACATAAATGGTTCTTTTACAATGGGTGTCCTATGAAATGAGCTTTAGAGAAAGCCCTCCACCTAATGACATAAAGGTTCAGTGAGATATTTCAGCTTCCATGAAAGGTTTTCCTCCAGTAGCCAACAATAATCCGGTTCCTCTGTTATTTTAAAGGCTTCTATGTTCAGAAGGAAAGCATAAACCTAACACTAGGAGAACCTTAACTAATCGTGGTTGAATATATGGAGGGTAGATCCAAACTGAGGAGAAAAATGGGAAGGAAATGAAGCCAGCAGCCAATGTTGGTGGACAGGAGCAGGTGGCCAATGGTACACATTATTGAGGTACCACCTAGAAAGCTAGGGAATGCCACTGTACATGGCATCTTATGCCAAAAGCTAACTTTCCCCTATAGTAGAGGCCTATACCAAGGATTCTTGACCTGGAATTTCTAAAATTATTTTGATAAATAAATTTTATCATTACTTTATGTATTTAAAAACATTATTCTGAAAAGAGGCCCATACATTTCACCAGACTGCCAAAGGTATCCATGACACACAAAAAGAAAAAAATTTTTAAAAACCCACTTACACCAATAAATACCTCAAAGACTGACAAAGACCCACTTATAAATATAAAAGTTCATTGCCACAAACTAGGCAACATCCCTGGGATTAGAAAGGTTTATTGAATAAAGAGAATTGCTTCATGACCTCCCCCCACCCAAAAAAAAATCAACAAAACCCAGTGGTTGATTGAACAGGACTGAAAGAAAACATTCCCAAGTTGATATGTCCTATTCCTATCCACATGTGTCACTCCTTTCTACAAGGTCTATTATAAAACTAAAGGCTCTCCCTTGGGAGACTGCAACAGAAAGAAAGAAAAAAAAAGTCTAATGCTAACATGAGGTTCCTTTATCACTTATTTATTTGAGTTACTAAGTGTGTGATCAGAATTAAAATAAGAATTGGGATTGGTTCCTAGGAAAAGTTAACCTTGCTCTCTTTCCTGCCCACACAAAAGTAATTCTGTTTAGAAACCTTCATTTTGTTGGCCTCAGCCCATTCTTAGGGTGTATAGCTCATTCACTGCCAGTAATTGCTTCCATACAACATAGTGTTTTAGAACATGTTTGCATACTTGTTATGATGATGCATGACATTTATATTACATTTAAAACTCCAAAGAGCTTACAGATTTTATTTTCTGCTCTAGGACACAAAGCTTATACATGGTTTTCCAGTGCATCTACCAGAATAAAGAGGCCTAAATTCCATTTTTATTTTCAATTAAATTGCTCTAAACTTTGGGCCTTCTAAACTTTTTTTTTTTAATCAGCTAAAAATATAAACACACTTATTTGAGAGGAAATATAACCTGGAAGTCAGTGACAAGCAATTGTGACTACCTCTGGAACATGCCCAAATTAATACTACACTGGTCAATATACTGCAAATGTCACTGGCATACTCATTTCATTGACATGGATTTTGAAGGCCCTTTCACAGCATCCTTCCTTGTTGCAAAAAATAGCAGACTTGGATGTATTCTCAAGTAATGGTATATCATATTTCCTTTCTTTAACAGAGTGGATAAGATGAGCAATTTTTTTAACCTCACATGCTACTTTATTAATGGAACATTATGCAAGGTGGTTTTAAATGAACAAAAGCAAAGTTAGCCAGCCTTCCCATTTCCATGCTCTCTGGACTAGTTTTTACATCTCTCTTCTTTTCTGTTGCCAAAGCACATACAAATATTTATTATAGCCCTACTCCCTCCCAGCACAGCCATAGTCAAGGTTGGGTTAATGCTTCCATTACAAGCTCCTATTTTCAGGAATTTATATCTCAATGATAAACATTTCTCTTCAGTTCAAAGTCAAGTCTTAGCTTGCTTTTTTTAAAGACTTTAAAAGAACATCAGAGGTATTTTGGGGTTTCCCCCACTTTATTGGGTTTACCCAGCATTCAAGATAGGGTTATACTTTAAGGCAAAATTCTCTCAATTAGATAGGAATCTGTTTAAATGGCACTGATACTGTACTTTAAAACTCACCAAGGAAATGTCAGAATCCATCCCCAAACACAGTCTATAAATTCAGAAAGCTAGAGAAGAAAACAAGTCTTTGCCATTTTTGTTCCCATGAACAAATACCCAGCAAATGTAATCCTAGAATGCAGAATGAAGAGGTGATGTGAAACTCATATTTTGCTTTCTTTCTGTATGGATCATTACTGCCCTAATTAAATCAAATAAAATCTTGTCTCTTAAAACTTAGCCTCGGAACAGATTATAATTTTTAAAATGAAATATGCCCTGGGATTAGTGAAGTATATTGAACAGTTAGAATTGCATTTTAGAGGAACTGAGTTCAAATATCACTTCTGATACTGACTAGTTGTGTGACCATGGGTAAATCACTAAGCCACATAAATTGCCTCAGAAGTCTTGATTTAGCTCTTACATCAAGGATAGGACAGGATCTTTTCTGCACAGGTACAGCGTGTTACCACTAAGAGAAAATATCATAGATCCTTCTCATATACCCACAGATCTCAGAACTTTTTTTAAATTACATACATTCAGAAAATATACATCAGAGAAAATAAGGATTTTAAAAATCCTCTAACTTAAAGGTACTTCCCCCCCCCAGGTTTGTAATCCCAAAACTAATTTTGTACCTATATATGAAGTTTAATCAGTCAACAAGTGTTTATTAAGACCTACTGTGTGCACAGACATTGTATGAAGTGTTGGGGACATCAAGACAATGAATGAAAACAATCTTACCCACAAAAAGCTTCTGGTTTCATTATATCAGTTCAATGAGACTAGTGGAGTGACTATTACTTCTCTCATTTTGCAGATGGGGAAACTAAGGCTACAGGAACAGAAACTACTTGCCCAAGCTAATAAATGTCAGAGATGAAATTCAAACCCAAACCTTGTGACTAGAGATCCAGTTCATTTTACACTTCCTATAATTAGCATACAGAAAGTGTACCTTAATTAGAGCTGAATAGCTAAAATCCTGCATTTAAAGCTGAGAATAAGTATTATGAAAGAAATAGTTTTCCTACAAATACAACGGGGCATTCTTTTAACTAATTTCTGAACGTGCCCTGTTCTACCTATATATCAGCAAAAATGTAAACGATATCACATTTCAACCCTAACTGTGAATTTCCCCATCTTTAGCGATTTCTATTGCAACCTTAATGTTCTTTTAATGTCATTTTTCCTGTGTGATATATCATATTTATCTTCATAACTATCCATCAATATTTCCTTTAATTGAGGTTAATCTCTTTCAACTTACAGGGGAAATCCTCATTGTACAGCTCTGAGAATGTAGGATGTCTGCAGCTGCTCAAGAGCCTCTCACAAAACTGGAAAACCTGTGAATGAATCTTAAGGTGGAAAGCATATTCTCTGGTCTGTTCCATTGTCCTACCCTACCTTCAGGAGAGGTCCAGGTAAATCAATCAATTAATAAGCATTTATTAAGCACCTACCATGTGACAGGAACTATGTTAAGCACTGGGGATACAAGAGCAAAAGACAGTCCCTGCCCTCAAGGAGCTTACAATCTAACCAGGGAGACAATATGCAAACAAATACATACAGAGCACACTACATATACGGGATAAATAGGGAATAATGAACAGAGACTAGGCACTAGAATTAAGAGGTTGAGGGAAGGTTTCCTGTAGAAGGTGAGATTTTAGTTGGGACTTAAAGGAAGCCAAGGTGGTCAAGGCAGTGGTCAGATCGGAGGAGGGAAAACATTCCAAGCACTGGGGATAGCCAGAGAAAATGCCCAGAGCTGTGTGACAGTGCCTTGTTCATAGAACAGCCAGGAGGCCAGTGTCACTGGATCAAAGAGTATGTGTCGGGGTGTATGGTATAAGAAGACTAGAGAGGTAGGAGGGGGCTAAGTTATGAAAGGCTTTGAACGCCAAGCAGAGCATTTTGTATTTTTTCCTTGAAGTGAAAGGAAGTCAATATTACTTACTGAATGGGGGAAGGAAGGCACAGGAGGTTGTGACCTGATCAGACCTGAAATTTAGGAAAAGTACTTTAGTGGCTGAATGGAGGATGGACTGGAGTGGGGAGACCCTTGAGGCAGGCTGACCCAACCAGCAGGTTATTGCAATAGGCATGAGGTGATGAGGGGCCTTACTAGAGTTAAAGAAAAGGAGGCATATTCAAAAGATGATGCAAAGGTGAAATCTTTGACAACAGACTGGATACGTAGGGTGAGAGACAGTGAGGAATCCAAGATGATTCTCAGGTTGTAAGCATAAGAGACTGGAAAGATGCTGTTGCCCTAAACAGTAATAAGGAAGGAAAGAGGCAGGTAAACAAACCATTTGAGACCTTGACAGTCTTCGATATACAAAGAAGATTCCCCAACTTCTGGAAATGAATCACTCCAGAAATGTCAGCAATATTTTTCCTGTCTAATTGAAATTCATTTATTTATTGGGTCATTAACTGTCATTTTTACATGTGTCCCCAGCTGCTAATATCCTCCCCTGCTAAATTCCCTTGTATGTATCTTGTTTTATACATGTAGATGTTGTCTCCTCCAATAGAACACAAACTCCTTGACAAGAAGAACTGGATTTTTACTTTTGTCTGCTGAGAACCTAACAGTGCCCGCCACATAGTAGGCACTTAATAAATATTCACACCTACTACACATAAACAAAGCACTGTGCTGGGCATGGAAAATTCTCTCCTATTGCAAGTCCATTTCCTTTTGTACCTAAGATCATATATTTAGAGCTAGAAGGTACCTCAGAGGTCATCAAAACCAACCCTTTCACTTTTCAGATTAAGAAACGATGCTCAAAGATGCCCAGTATCCCACAGACAGTGAATAGAGTCAGAATCCAAACACCGAAGGTCCCCTAAACTCCAGGTCCACTACTCCTCAATCATTAGCTAAGACAGGAAACTGTGCCGTCTTCTTCTAAGTAAAATCATGTGTTAAGACAGAATTCTGTCTCTGGCTATAAATCACAGATTATCATGATCTTGAGGCATCAGGATCACAAGTCACTCAAAAGGCAATGGAAAGATACACAGCGTGGGTAAATAATCTGAAGCCTTTTTCTAACAAGGACACATGTAAAGTAGCATAAAAGACTGGCAACAAGGACCAGACAAGTAGATGGGTCAATCTAGTGAAAAGCAGTGCCAGTTACTAGAGTTTCCTTAGCATTGATGCATATTGTTTACGTGACTGATTTGCATGCATTTCTGTATTTCTTAGCAAGCACGCTTAATTCCTATTTTCCAGGTCTTCTTCCTCATTCAGACCATAGGCTTCTCATAGTAGCGCTCCTTTTCAGATTTTTTACTGGAGTCCTGTTCATACCTCCTTTAAGGCATCTGTACTATGAGGAACACCCAATGTACTCTTGTTGGTCAAAAGAATCTAGATGCTCCTACAAGCTATGCTCTTTGTCATATATCCAAGTATCTTTCGCCGGTCCATTCTAAACTCACTTGCTTGTGTATATTCAGGGTTTTTTCCCCATGCAATTAGGATTGTTTTGAAGGTTTTGTTTTATTCCATTTTTTACATTTTCTGTTGTCATCAGCGTTTTTTTAACTAGGTGTACCCTAAATGAAATATAACATGAAGACAAAGGGGGAAAAATTGCCGATGACTTAATTTCCACTTCTCACTGTTAAAGTTCTAGCATATGTGATGGTGAGTTTCCATGTTATTCTTACTCTTTTAATGTTTTTTTTTTTTTTTAGGCAATTGGGGTTAAGTGACTTGCCCAGGGTCACATGGCTAGTGTCAAGTGTTTGGTCTGAGGCCGGGTTTGAACTCAGGTCCTCCTGACTTCAGGGCCGGTGTTCTATCCACTGCGCCACCTAGCTGCCCCCTTATTCCGACTCTTCATAGGATCACATATTTAGATCTGGAGGAGACCTTTAGAAGAAGAAACTGAAAACCAGAGAGGTAAGAGACTTGTCTCAAGTAACCCAAGTAGTGGCAGAGCTGAGAATTCAGCTCAGATCACTTGTTACCCTTTATATTTTCCAAATGGAGCAAAACAGCAAGAAATAATGGACAACAAATGACCATGGCTCTCATCCAAACTGACACTGTGGTAACTCTTGTCTGTTTACACATCATATACTGCCTGGGATTTGCAGTTATAATTTATGCGACTGTTTTCCCTAAACAGCATGTGAGCTCCTTGAGGGTAAGCAGCACCAGGATATATTTTTTTGTTATCCCTCACGTAGACTCTGTCAGCCCATATACGCAAAAAACAAAAAGTCATTCTCTTCTTCTACTCAAAGGACCAGCATTCCAGTTCTGACCATGGCACTTAGAAGCAATGGGACCACTGGCAAGGGGCAACTAGGTGGTACAGTGGATAGAGTGCCAGACCTGAAGTCAGGAAGAACTCATCTTCTCAGGCTGAAATCCAGCCTCACACACTTACTAGCTATGTGAGCCTGAGCAAGTCACTTAAGCCTGTTTGCCTCAGTTTCCTCATTTGTAAAATGAGCTGGAGAAGGAAATGGCAAACCACTCCAGTATCTTTGTCAAGAAAACCCCAAATGGGGTCATGAAGAGTTGGACACAACTTAAAAAATGATTGAACTGAACCACTGGCAAGTCATACCTTTCTAAACCTCAATTTCCTTGTTTGTAAAAGAGATATTAATATTTGCACTATCTACCTAAGAGCTGTAAAGAAAGCAGGGGAATGGAATAATAGGAATGTTAGAAGAGTTAATTCACTTCAATTTAATTCAACAAATATTTATGAAGTGCCTAGTGCAAAAGATAGCACTAGAGTAGATCAGTGCTTAGGGGGAAAAATTAAAACCTAATCTATTATTCAAAAGGAAAACATTAATAAATAAAAGTTTCCAAATGAACTAGATTTTGAGTTAAAATACCTGGATTTGAAAAGTGACCATCTGTCACTTAAATTCTCTCTGTCCATGTAGCCCAACCAAGTTACCACCATCCCAAAGGTGACTGATTGTAGGTTGAGGGCAGGACTTGTTTCATTTGTATTTTTGGCATAGCCTTAGCCAAGCACAAGGCCTTGTTTACAGTAGGTATTTAATAAAAGATTATTAACTGAACTAAATTGAAGGCGGATATGATCAAATGTATATAGGAGAATAAAGTCTCAAATACTCTTAACCATTTTAAGGAAAGGAATGAAGGTATTTAAGGTCCTGAGAAGGTCGAGAAGAGTAGACCATGCTGGGAGGACTATTTAGCTAGGATTTAAAAAGTCAACAAATGATGGGAATAAAGTGTTAGGGCACAAGAGTGTTTTGGGTGAAATCATTTGGGCAGAAAAAGAGGAGTAGAACCCAGGATGAGACTGAGGTGTGGAAAGCTCACAAGAAAAGCAGAGAATTCAAGGACAGAGAAGAAAAGAGACAGAAAACAAAATGCAAAGTAGAATATTTGAATACTTGGAAACTATTAGAAAAAGTTGTCTTGTCATTCACTGAACTTTGTCTTCTCAACCCTTTGCTATCTGGCTTCCAAAATCATCATTCACTTGAAAGCGTTGTCTCCAATTACCCATGATCTCTTGATTGCCAAATAAGAGGGATTTTTCTCAGTCCTTATTCTTCCTCAGCACGTCTGATGTGCCTGACATTGTTAACTACTCTCTTCCTCAAGACTCTTTCCTGTCTGGGTTTTCATGACTACTTTCTCCTGAGTCTCTTCCTGCCTACCTGACCGATCCTCAGTCTCCTTTCCTGTCATAATCCAGATCATGGCCTCTAACTATATAGGGGTTCCTCAAAGCTCTGTTCTAGGCCCAGCCCAATACTATGCCTACACTATCCCTCAGTGGCCTCATTAGGTCCCATGGCTTTAATTATCATCTCTATGCAGATGACACATACATATCCAGTCCCAATCTTTATTCTTGCTTTGAGCCTTGCATCACCAACTGTTCATAAAAACTTTAAACTGTATGTCATGTGGACATCACAAACTCAACACGTCCAAAAGAGAAGTCGGCATATTTCTCTCCAATTATACCCCTTTTCCCTAGTTCTGTCAAAAGCTGCCTTTTTCCAGTCTCCCAGGTTTGTAATGGCATTATTCTTAAATCCCCGCTCCCTCTCATCCCACATATCCTGTAACTTGGCAAATATCTTGCTGTTTCTACCTGCATAACACATCTTGTGTATGGTACCTTTTTCTCTAGTCACAGTCACCAATTAAGTTCAAGTCAACATGCATTTATTAAACACTATGTCCCAAGTACTGCGCTATGTGCTGAGAAGACAAATACAGAAATATAAAAGCAGAAAGATAGTTCCTGCCTTAAAAGAACTTACACTCTAATGAGGGAACACAACAGATAAAGACAGAGAAAGTTTGGTAAGAAATGGATTCCAGAGAAGGATGACTCTGGACATGGCAGGCCTGAGTGTTTCCCTTAAAATGGAGGCTTTCTAGGAGGAACCAGCCTATCAGCTGAAGGGGCTGCAGGGGCAAAGCGTATTTTCAGAGTGAAAAAGACAGGAGTGGTATGAATTTCCAGGGTGAGGAGAATGCTATAACATGGTAGAAAAGGTCCAGAGTCAGCAGTGGAGCTTGGAGAGAAGTGCTACCCCGTATCTGTTGAAGTCCCTCTCTTCCTTTATCATCCAACTCATACGTTACATCCTCCATTATGCCTTCTTTGACATCCCTCAAATGAAAATGGTCTTTCCTTCAAATTTCTCATAATATTTTGCCTGGATCTCTCCTTTACTTTTTTATCTCACTCTTCCAGGCATCAGAGTTATTCTTGTATTTATTCTTTCCCCTTTATATTGTAAAATCTCTGAAAGCAAGATCTACACCTCCTATCAATTTTTTCCATTCCCCAAGCCTCTCATACTACTATACTAGTAGTATATGGCATATACTACATATATACTAATATGCAAGGCATATTAGGTATTTTAAGAAAGAGCAGGTACTTGGATTGAATGGAATTAAGGTGATATTTCATTTTCAAACCTACATTTGAATTCATGTCCCAGTATAAAGTCATGTTGAAAACAACCAACCTTTTTTATCCTCCATACTTCAAATCAGCCTTTTTCCCCCCTAACCTCTGACCTCCCACCCAAACCTCTACTCTGACACCTCCAAGTCTTCCTTGAGTTCCAGACACAAACAGGCTCATCTACTACTCCTAACAGGCCAAGTGTTAACTTTTAGAGAGTTATATTCCTGATTATACTCCACGTATTACCACCAAGGTAGCACTGGACATGGGCCAGAGAACGAAACTGGAAGGAAGTCAGGGTCTGAGATACAATGCATGAGAACAGAAAACTAGAGAGAAGAGTGAACTGGTAGACCTGCCCAGGTCTCCACTACTAATTCCAAATAGCACTACAAAGTAGAATTGTAGTGGTTTTAAGTATATCAGCTCCGGATATGCAGGGTTGAGTGGATCATGGAACATTTTCTTGATGGCCAGCCCTGTGAAAGGTATCTAAATGTTGATTCTTAGATAAAAATATTTTCAGATCATAATCTCTTATTATTTCATGAAGCATTTATTATGTGCAATATACTGTGTTAGGAGCTGAAGATAAAATGGTACCTGCCTTCAAGGGGCTTACATAGTACAGTGAATACATTGTTAAAGTTGGAATCAGGAAGATTTTGGCACTCACTCCTACTTTTACCACTCTAAACAAGTCACTTCTAAACTCTCTACCTCAAATTTCCTCATCTATGAAATAGGGACAATAATAAGATCTGACTCAGTAGGCTATTGTGAGGCTCAAATTAAGTAATATAGATAAAGTGCTCTGCAATCCTTAAAACACTACGTAAATATGGGCGATTATAATTTTTATTCTATTTGGGGATACAATTTTTAAGCAGATAAGGATATGTGTGAGAATTTTAAGGAGGGAAAATTAACAACAGCCATTATAAGTGGCACCAGACTTGAGCCTTTAAGGAAGCTAAAGAGTCAAAGAGGCACAGGGGCAAGAGGAAGTGCATTTTAGGCACGGGGCACAGTCTTTGCAAAGGCATGGAAACTGGAGATGGGAAACAACAAGTCGGCCAGTTTTGCTGGAATGGAAAGTATGTGAAGATGATTATTATGAAATGTCTTAAAAAGGTAGGCTAGAACCACTCTGTTAAGAGCTTTAAATGCCGAGCTGCAAAGTCAATGTTTATCCTAGAGACAGTAGAGAGCTACTAAAGATTCCTGAACATGGTCACACACACACACACACACACACACACACACACACACACACACACACCCCCACCCTGTGCTTTAGGAAGATTGTTTTCGTGATTGCGTGGATTGGAGAGAAGAAAGACTAGATGATGTTAAAGCTATGCTTCTGATTGACTGCTTTGAATTAATGGTTCTCCTAAAAATCCTTGCACCATCAAGAATCAACAGCCCAAAAGGTCCACAGGCAGCACTACTAAATTGGAGCAATTTAAAAAGGCACCACATATATTTTACTCATTGGCCCCACTTAAAGGTTCAAGCACAAAAATCATTAGCCATCACATAGCTACTATAACACTTTACAAAGTTCAGCAAGAGGGTCTCCACAGCTTTCCAAGGTTCCAGCCCCATCTTCTATTGGAAGCACTGTCTCCCCCACCGCTCCAGTTCCCTCCCTCTCTTGCAATACAATCTCATCTGTTGCACAATGGATCATTCCTGCCCAGGCATATCTTTCCTCCATCCAATGCCTGACTTGTGCATACTGCAAAGTCAAACAGGTGTGAAATAAGTGCCCAGGGATCATTTCTGGAGAGATTGATAGGTGCATAACCTTCTATATTTAAAACAAGATCTTAAGCACACACTATATCAGAGGCAACTGAAAACATAAATCTTTCAACAGACTGTGTACAACTGTATACTCCCAGGTATCTGAGATCAAAACTGAACTCTTAATGTCTGTAATTCAGGAAGTTCATTAAAAACTGTATGTGGCACCCAGGATTTAGTTCCAAGGTGTGTATTCATATTCGTGCAAGAGACAGCTACAAGTATAGGCAGAATATATGTCACAGCTGGCTTCTAGCATAACCTACATGAATAGTCAGCAAAAATGATAAGACATTTACAGATATTTAAAGGCCTACCAACAGCAATACATGAACTATTACTACAAGACAAAGATTCACTCTAAAGGACATTCAACTTGATGAAGGTGTCACAGTTCACAACTGCACTCCTATTGTGAATATTGTTTCTCTTGAAGGAATGTGCTTAGCATCTTTTTTAATTCTCATTGAACAGAGGTGACTTTCTAATTGATATGCAAACTTTAAACAATAATTTTAATACTACTTTGTACTCCATCTTTTTAACAAGACAGGAAGGATTAAAACAACCCCCCTACCTAAGTGTCTTAATAAGCATGGTTTTGAGTTAAAATGAGGTCTTTGTGATGAAAAAAAAAAAAACAAAAACAAAGCGATGGAAATAAGAAAAAAATCATATCCCCGAAGCATTACCCCAGACATAAGTGAATAATAAAATATAACTAATATGTCTGCAGCCTCATCCTTAATCTTAAAACAAATGATAGTATTCCAATACACTATTTTACACATGCAGGCTGATAACAGGTTTTTCTTTTCTCTCTGTCTTAAAGATTTTGTGAACGACACGAAAGGAAGCAGAGTGTATTTAATGAAAGGTTTCCAAGCTGATTTCCCTGCAGGTTATTTTCTCTCTTTTCTCTGGAACCCATACACGGGGTATACAGCAGGGACCAGGGGCGTATATAAAAATAAACTATGAGGCGGCATCAGAGCTGATACCCTAGTCCTACAGGGGCAAGTGAATTATTAGATCTGTGTCATGAGTGTTTTTTTAATATGCCATTGTTCCCACTTGAGCACATTAAACTTTCCATATCCACTTTTAAACCAATATTACCTTTTTTTTTCCTTGTTCATAATGTTCACGCTGTACATTAGCAGTCAGAAAATCCAATAGCTTAAGTCATCATATAGTGGTTATATGTAAAGCATTCTGGATAAAAAACCCTTCAGCAATTCCTTGTTTGTGGGTTTTTTTTTTCTTTTGACACCATACTCTACTAATGTTGGTTAAAACCCTAAGAAAAAAATCATATCTTAGAGAAAATGTATAACAATTTTTTTTTTTACAATTGATCACAAACCTATTTCAACACTATACATTTTCAAAAAAGTTTATTATAACTCTAGCTCAGCATCTTCCAGCCCATCAAATTGAAGGTGCTGGGGGTTTTTGGGTTTGGAAGATGTGTTTGCCAATTATTTTTGCACTAGTGCACATAAACAGGCAGGCCAGAATCTTAGGTATGAGTTATATATTCCTGTACAAAATAATTGTATATTCTATGAAGACTGATTCTTTTTCTGGAGAAATATACAACAACACAAGGGAAATCTTGTACCAGCAGCATAACTGAAGTGGCAAGATACAATATTAGAAAAACAGAACTACTTTCATTACTGTGATGCTGTGTGTCAGAATGTCTCTCCTTAATGAACCTGTTTGCAATAAGACTCAGGGTGCAAAGAGGCTATTTAGAGAGTCTATTGTGTTTATAGTGAGCCCTTCAAATATCTTCCCACCATTAGACATGCCGCATTGACCAATTCTGTCCTGATTGCTGTTCTTTTGAGTGTCAAGGGACATTCTTGCCCAGACAGACCGATGGATCAGACACTGCAGTTCATAAAATGTTTACACTGTACACACACACACACATGCACACACACGCACGCTCACACACACACACACACACTTCGATACAAGCACAGCTCAAGATCACACAGCGAGTTGAATGTTGCGTGTCATCTGCACGCTTATGACTTTCCGATATCAATGAAAGGATTTCGGTTAAACTTTACTTGTGCTGCCTGCCTGTCGGTCGCTAACAAAAGCCTTGTTTTTCTTCTCTTCCAACATGTACCCCAAAGCCCACTGCTCACATGGGAACATTTCAGGCAAACATCCTCCATGTCACAAGGCTCTCTTACTCTGTTGAGACTTTCTCCTAATTGCTGACAAGGAAAGAAATCCATAAATGTCAGGCCATCAAAGAGAGAAAGGGAAAAAAAAATATCCTCTGAATAAACAAACTAAATGAGAGAGAGCAAGAACGAGAGAGAGAGAGAGAGAGAGAGAGAGAGAGAGAGAGAGAGAGAGAGACTTTGAGAAAGAATATGAATTCTGTCAGTGATGGCTTCAGAGAATAGAATCTCTCCAGTAATTAAAGAAGCCTCTTCTATCGTGGAAAGTCTTCAAAATCAGTCGGCCCCCTTTTAAAAAAAAAGTCTAAATGCTAGCTTCTGGTGTGTTGAGTTTAACATCCCTGTTCAGACCCCTCTGAGAAGTTAGCTGATTAGTTGCCAAGGAATTTGTTTTATCCTCACCTCTGACACACCTGTGTGCAAACATTCTCTCTACAAAGTCTTTTTTTTCCTCTTCCACTTTCCTGTGGTTTCTTCCTTTTATTCTAAACAGACAGTGTGTATGCCAGCTAAAGAGTATCCTTGCCACACCCGACCCTCTGATTCCTCCAGGCTGTCAAGAAATAGAACTTCAGACCACAAAGGGCTAACTAAGCAGAGCATAAATAACTAGAACAATAACTATACTAGCTATTTTTGATAAAGAACCAGAAAATTCTATCCTGAACTCAATCTGAATCAAGAAGCCATTGCAGGCTTCCTGATTACTATAAACATTCACTCTTAATATACTCCATTCTTTTATATGTATATGTGTAAGCTGTACTTTCCTAGGCTGTTGTACCAACATGGTCTCTGATTTTGAAGACTGTTTAGAAAATATAACTCTGATTTTCAATATCAATGAAGTCTATAAAATTTAATGTTTGCTAATATTTGTTTTTTATTCAATTATTGAATGGCATCATTTAAAATTAACATCCTCTCCTGAAGGGACCATGCCTCAAGCAACAGCCTTACAGACTAATAAAATGCATAAACCTCATCCTTGCCTGAAGAGCCTATACCATGCATGACCATTGTTTTTCATTCTAGATTCTCAAAAAAGGTATCATCCTGCTATTACTGAAGGTGATTCTATGTACATGGTCAAAGATGATTTCTTTCAGTGATTTATAAAGTCATTCTACAGAAATGGTCAACACTATTATATGCTCTATTAAAAGGGAGGGATTAAACTAAACAGTATAAAAATCATCTCAACCTAGCTTTAGGATGCACATTATTTTTTCCCCAAAGATGTTTTACTTCCATGCATATTTATAGCATTTAAATTCATTTGCGTTCCCTATGCATATATTAAGTGGCTGGGAATTGGGGACCCTGTTGGAATCTAAAAATTGGCCACAGAAAATCCACAAAGTAGATAATTGACAGTGTTAATACATTTGTTTCAATCATTGGAGTCCAATACAAAGCAACTCTGACATTTTCATAAATAATCACTGCTCAAAACTCCATGGTATTAAATTCTGTATGCCATAAGGCCTTAATATACAGGGCAAGCTTTAGACAAGGAAATGGAAAAATTACGGTGAACTAAAATATTTAATCACAAGGCCAATGATAAATTGCAAAAAGAAGCTATCTGCTATATCTCTAAAGGAGAGAAGAAATTTAGCATGAGATTAGAACAAGGCCATGGTAGTAGACACTGAAGAGATGAAGAAGTCTCTGCCAAGATGAAAGCTTGAATGTGTGGAGATGCAGTAAGGAAAGAGACAAGCATGAGGATAGTCAGGGGAACTGGAATATTTCAAAGGACTGGCTAAAAATAAGAAAGGCAAGTTTGAACTAGAACTGAAATAAAACTTAGGAAAACAGTACCTCAGGATGATTTATTCTGTAGGCCAAAGAGCAACTGGAATATACTGAAGCAAAAATCAAGGGGACAACAGTGTAGGCATAGAACAAAATGAGCAACAAAAGTAGCACCTGGGCAATGGAGAACCAATGCCCAAATCTACAGGTCAAATTTGATGAATCACCATTTAGAGCTGAATGAGACCATAAAGGTCTAGGAAACTGAAATCTAGATGAGTGAAATGACCTGCCCAAAGTCACAAAGCTATTCAGCCAGGATTTGAATCCAGGTCTTCTAACTCTAAATCCATGGTCTTTTTAAATGATGTTTATGCCAACAATTCTTTCCTGTTTATATTAAACCCTGGGCAAGACCATAAATGAATGTATACTGAGATGTTACTTATATCAATCTAACCTTTAAAAAGTCAGCATATCTCAAATGAAATAAACTCACTATTTACTGAATTTCTAACCCATAAGTTCAAAAAATGAAAATTTTGAGAAATAAACAAAACAACACAACAGAAATAAAAAGAAAAACTATTAAAATTGACAATACCCAGGGACTAGTCAAGTCTCATCTGATACTTACAAAGTCACAGATCTATAGCTGGAAGGGAAGTCCAATATTCACAATTACAGATGAGGAAACAGAAGCCTAGAAGTGAGGTATTTTGCACAAGTCACATATTTAGCAAGCCACAAGGCAGAAACTAAACTCAGGCCCTCTGATTTGAAAGCCAGAGCTCTATCCAATGTGCAAATAGTCTCTCACTATTTCTATTGTGATGACATACAATGATTGCTCCTTCAAAATAAGAAAACCTCATCTATTTAGATGACTTAAAGCATTTCAATACCACATGTGTTATTATTTATTTTCACAAAGGTATACTGCTAAAATTACATGCAGGCCTTCAACATAGGTACACAGTACTAATGTGCTTTAATGTCAAAAAATCTATAGCCAAATCTACCTGATAGTTTTTAATATTATACAGTAAAACCTACCTACTGCATGTGAATATTTAGGAAACCTCCACCAAAATTCAGCACCCTTAAAGTCTGCTAATTTCAGTCTCTTCTGGCTAATCCATCAACAAACAACTCTGGTGGCACCTCTACAACAAGACTGCTTGCCTTGGAAAGAATCCATATTTTCTTTTGACCTTCAACTCTACAGAGATATTCTCCAATTCCACATATATTCCAGGTAAATGATAAAGGCTATGTAACTATGTACTTAACCAAATGTATTTTAAAAAAGAATAAGACTTTGGAATGTATGTGTATAAGTGTGTTTGTATGCATGTATATGTGCATATGTGTGTTACATATGTATATACATATATGGGTATACACATACACACATATGTATACACATACATGTATATTTCTTTGAATCTAGGCATTTCATAGCTTATCATACTAACATTAACGTGTAACATAAACACATTCATTCTTTTAAAAATCCAGTCACATAATAATTATTTAATTTCCATGTGTTTGACTGATTCGTTCAATTTATTTCTTCACACTTTTTTAATAGCCATTTATTAAGGGCTTATTATGTTCAGAGCACCATATAAGGTCCCTGGGAAAACAGAAAAATAAATAAGACATAATGTCTGCACTCAAGGAACTTACAATCTGGGTGAGTGGAGGAGGTGAGTGAGGGGAAACAGAATATCCACAGATAGTGACCATCCTGTGTGACTCACTGATACCCTTCCATTCAAATTCACCTCAGAGGACGTACCCAACGCGCCTTCCTCAAGTTCTCTTGACATTGTAATGATTCCAGTTAAATGCATGAACTGTTCAAATGCTATCTTTCATTCTCATCACATAACTGGATCATCCTTTATGCTTGTACACTTTTTGATAACATCCTTTTCTCTCCTATTCACAGTGCTGGTCCAGGATGCATCTTCTGATGAACAAACTCAGTTGAGGCTGTATATCCAATTGCATATCAGAAACTGGACCATAGAGATTCTTCAACCACTTTTTTTTTTCTTGCATGAATAGCTAGTCTTTAAAGTAGGTGTTGGTTTTATGGTGGTTGTTATTGGTTTTGTTTTCTTTGGTGAGGCAATGGGGGGAAGTGACTTGCCCAGGGTCACACAGCTAGTATCAAATGTCTGAGGTCACATTTGAACTCAGGTCTTCTTGAATCCAGGGCCAGTGCTCTATCCACTGCACCATCTAGCTGCCCCCAAAGCAGGTGTTCTTATACTTTCTTTCTGTTGTGGTCCCCCTTTTGGCACTCTGGTGAAGTCTATGTGCTCCACAGAACAATGTTCTTAAATTCTTAAGTTAAAAACCCATAAAATGTCTGAGGAAATTACTGAGTTATAAAAAAATTCATTAAAAAAAAACTTCACAGACCCCAGGTTAGAAATCTCTAATTAGAATGGTTATTGATCTAATTCATAGAGCTCTACAATAATTCTAGGGCTTGATATAATCAAGAGGACTAACTATAAGCAGTTCCTCTTGAATCGGACACTGAATTAGGTATCTCCACCATGACAATGACAAACACTTTAGGTGAGCCTATCTCCCTGTTTTATGCCCTACTAATGTTATCAGAGTATCATCAAACAAGTTTACCTTGATTGTTAGATCTTTCAAGGAAGAGATTATAATTCTGATACATGCATAGCAGACAACTTGGAGGATAACAAAATGGTCTTTTAAGGCAGTTTTTTGCTCTACTGAATCAATCTTTTTTTTATAGTCTATAATCAATAAGCACAGTATAACCTAAATTTCTCTGCATTTTTTTTCAGCCACTTGCCTAACGACAAAAACATGGTCTAATGTGGAACCTTTTTTATGAAAGGAGATTAACATCTTCATCACAATGCCCTCACTGTATAGGAAGATTATTCTCATAAAAAAGTTTACGCTGTTGAGTTGGTAGGTGTATAGGCTAACAGTTACTGATGGTTACTTAGGTACTTTTTTTTATTGGGGGGAGGAGGTTAAGGAATATTAATAATGATGACAATAAGGCCTGTTTTCATCCTTTCCTTTAAATACTTTGAGAATCAACCTCTCCACATCTTCACAAAACTGTGCTGTCTCCAGCATGGACCTCCTCTGTGTATATTTGCTTTAATACAGCAATTTCTTTCCTTTGTTCTTTGATATCATTTCTACCACCTCTATAAGATCATCCAGGAATGGAATGTTAAGAGCGTGAATGGTTGAGTCCACTCTCCTTGATGGTGAAGAGAGTCTTTGCAATTCTTTTCTGCTCTTCATTTGTCTGTTGTTCCCAACCAGGACACAAAGGAAAATCCACATATTAACGTGACCATTTTTTCTGCTGTTTGTATCTCCAGTGCTGAGAATAGTTCCTTGCTTATACTAAGTGCTTCACAAATACTTATGGTTGTCATTCTCTAAATGCTTCTCTTTTTGTGTGCAGGTAAAAAAGTACACCAAAACAAGAATTACAACTGTATAAAAAATACTATCAAAAAAAAAGGAGGAAGGGCAGAACAGCTAGGTGGTGCAGTGGATAAAGCACCAGCCCTGGAGTTAGGAGAACTTGAGTTTAAATCCTGCCTCAGACACTCACTTACTAGCCGTGTGACCTTAGGCAAGTCACTTAACCCTGAATGCCTAAAAAAAAAAAAAACATACACAACAACAACCACTAACCATCACACTTATAGTTACCTTTTTTTTTTTTTTAATCATAATGCTCAGAGAAATGGACATTTGGGTTAATGAAATTTATGATTTGAGGAGTTTTATTTTAAACCTCTTGTCAAATAGCTTTCTAAAATATATCAATACTCTTTTTTTATGCCTAGTATACAGAGTTTAACGAATATAATACAATTTTGCTTAGGTGATTTGATGATTGGTGTTTGATCATCTTGAAATAAATTACCATACAGGAGTACTTTAAGATCTACATTTGATCCTCACAACAACCCTATTTTATAGATGAGGAAATTGAGACTTAAAAGGTTAAGTGACTTGCCCAAAGTCAGACAATTAGGTGTGTAAGGGAGAATGCAAACCCAAGTCTTCCTGACAACTCTGGGTCAGGTCCTTTATCTACCCCACAATAATACCTCTCCATGAAATTATAGGAGAATGGGGGAAACCTTTACTAACCATAAAACATAACTAGATAGTTGTCCTTTCCTATTTTCAATGTACTTTTTTGATGATTTGCTTCTCAAATCATAAAGGGGGGGAGGGAGGAAGTCTGCTTGAATATAGTGGGATCACTGTTAAGGTTTTGCATAATCTACATATGCACAGAAACATAAGCTATTCTTTTATTTCTCCAGCAGCACTAGAAATGAAAACACACCATTTAATTACTCTCCTTTAAACTAAAAAGCTAGAGGAGGACTATTGATTTTGACCATTCTCCTGAGGTTTCTAACATGACTAGGACAAGTTGGAGGAACTGAATGCCATTGGTCAATGATCCATCACAAAATTCATATAATTCCTATGTCCCTTTATACAAGGAAAACAGGAACATGCATTTTAAATAAACAAAATAAGGTACAACAAACTAGATCATTTATGCAACAACAACAACAAAATAGAAAGACTTGTGTTATCTTCTCTTCCATGTTTAAAAAATAAAATCTTTAGACAGGAGTCTAGTAGAAAGTGAAAGATATGCAACAGCAGGGTAATAAATACTTTAATGCCTTAAATATACAACTTGCAAATAAACAAAAGTAAGGTGCAATTAAGAGAAACAATTAGAATTGAATCATACCATATTTCCTGAACTTGGTTTTCAAAGATCAAATTCAGATGTTGCTTTTATTCATAAACTCAGAAAGAGTAAATAAAACATCCTGCACACTACACACCATAAATCTTATACTTAACTTACCATTCAAATCAAATCCAAACACAAACATAACCCTAAAACCTCCTCCTTTCCCACAAATACTTGTACAACCAAACCGAGCACAATTTGATTTCCAGGAGTAGAGTTTACTGTACAAGTGGTGCAGTTGTGAGAAAAAAGAGGAAATATGTAAATCACCATGCTTCACACTAGCAAAGCTGTATCCAAGTGCCTTTTCTTCATGTCTCAAGGTTCAAGAGTCCACAAAAGTTCACCAAAAGCTCAGGCTTTCTAATAAAATCACTGTACTGAATGGGGCAGATCTGAACATTTATCTTGCTTTAAAACTTATTTGGGGACAGCTGATAAAAAGCTGCTAACAGTATGCATTGCTTTATAATACGTTCCTAACACGTGTTCAATGATAGAAATTCAAATTTTAAATGTTAATGTACCAAGAAAAGCTTTATCTGAATTAAAATCACCGCTGTTTTATCCTTCCTTTTTAGCCCTCTTATGATATTCAAAAGAAACACATAATAAAAATCAGGCACCTGTTTAAACTAGATCAGTGATTTTAAACATTAATTGTGACAACCCAAGCTGACTCTCCTTATCAGATAACAAAATTAATTTTAATTTACTTAAATTTTAAAAATATATGTCTGATAAGTCATAAAAGCCACAGGGTCAAAAGGATAGCATGAGATCTGAAGTCTCAGTTCTGTTCCTTATTATATATGCAAACTTGACCAAGTCATGTCCCTTCTTTGGGCCTTCACTTCCTCATCAGTAAAAAGAGGGGAAGGGTTGAACAAGATGATGCCTCATTCAATTCAACAAGCATTTATTAAGTAACTCCAGGGCTTAAGGCCTGAACTAGGGGTGGAGATGTAAAAACTAAAAACAAAATAATACTTCTTTCCTTCAAGGAACCTATATTCTGGAGTGCAAATTCAAATTCAAAGTAATTTAAAAATGAGAGAGAAGCTACCTACTAAGGTAATATGCTCAGGAACAACTGGAGTCCAATGGGCCTATGAATGATTTACTTTCATTAGAAAGTCACAAAATCTAATATACAATTCTTGGTATGTAATAGGTGTTTAACAACTGTTTACTGAATAAATACTTGATAAATCACAATTACAAGATCAATAATCACGACACATATATAACCTATATCAAATTGCTTACTGTTTTACAGAAGGGGGAAGGGAGAGGGAGAAAAAAATTAGAACTCAAAAAAATTTTTAAACGAATGGAAAAAAAAAATAATATTTTTTTAAAATCTTCATTTAAATAATAGCTGCCAATTCTACAACTTCAAAGCATACAAACTGCTTCACATATATTATTTTATCCTCCCAGCAACCCAGTGAGGAATCTACTACAGCTACTATCACCTCCATTTTACAAATGAGGAACCCAAGATGCTATATAGGGTCAGTTAATTTGCTTGTGGAAAAAAGTAAAGAAACAAGCATTTTTAAAGCATCAACTAGGTGCCAGGAACTGTGCTAAGTACATTTTACAATTATTATCTCATTTGATCCTCACAACAACAATTCTGGGAGGGAGGTGTTATTATCTCCATTTTACAGATGAGTAAATTGAGGCAGGCTGAGAAGTTAAGTGATTTGTTCGGAGTCACATAGCTAGTAAGTATATGAAGCTACTTTTGATCTCAGGTCTTCCTGACTCCATTTATTACACTCTTTCCACTTACACCGTGGATGATTCCAGATACTATAATAGCAATTTTGCTTCTCTCCTACAAGTGACAGAAATCTAAGACCTTTGGTAATTATCTAAAATAAAATGTTTTATAAGTTTCAACAAAGTGATAAGCTAAGCTTCATGAAGACATCGTGAGAACTTAGTAATCTTTTTATTACTTGAATTTCAACTAATCAGATTCAAAGTTAAATTTTTCCCTTGGGCTTGATCAGGAATTTGAAAACAGACCTATCATTTAGAATCCCTAGTCCCATGCTGTTCTTGAAAAATGAGGAGATTAAGATCTTTTCCATTACCCTCCAGAACACCTAGATATGAACCCAGGTCCTCTGAATTCAAATGCAGCATACTTTCTAAACCACATTTACAACGATTAAAGATAGTTTAGCAGTTCATGACAAAACATTGTGGGTATTATTATCTGAGTGTTCCCTGAGTGCCTTAGCTGAGGAAATGAGCGAATAGAATTCACCATTAACAGAATAGGAGGCAGGAAAGTCAACACAGCCAAAGAATCTGATGAATGATCTTATATGAAACACGGATCATTTAATGCAACTCAATGAATATTTATTTAAGCAACTGCTATGTGCAAGGGCCTTAGTGATACTGATACAGAGATAATGACATCTTCCCTTTCCTCTTGGCTTTCCTGGCTTCCTTCAAGTCCTAGCTAAGGTCCCATGTTTTGTGAGAAGCCTTTCCTGATCCTCCTCAATGCTAGTGCCTTCCCTTGAATGATTATCTCCAATTTATCTTGTATATAGTTTGTGTGCTGTTTATATATAATTATATAATTGTTATCAGGGATTATCTTTGCCTTTCTTTGTATCCACAGTGCTTAACACAATACTAGGTACAAAGTAAAAACTTAATTAACCCTTAATGATGGACTGCTTAAGAGGGGACACCAGGTATTCAAATAAGTAGAAAACAAAACAGAATGGAACAGCAGCAAAGGAGAAATCAGACAAAGGGCCTTGGGGAAATGTGAAGTAGAAGAGTCTGGGGTGGATAGGCAGAGTGAAGAAGATCATGGAGAAGATAGTAATTGAACCTGATCATGAAGGAAGAGGATTTCCCTAGGCAGGGATGAAGGTTGAATGGAGATGGACCTTGTAAATGCACAGGAGCAGAAGGGGGCAGGGAGGAGATCAGGAATGAAGTACACAAAGGAGGGAAATGTGAAATGAGGCTACAAAGGCAGACTAGATTTTTATCTTACTGGCAATGAGGAGTCTCTCAAGGTTTTTGAGATAGGGAGCGTACAGTCTAGACTAGTGTATTAAGATTACTTTGGCAACTGTGTAAAGAATGGATTGGAGATGTAAGAGTATGAAACCATAGAAGCCAGTTAGGAGGTATCATAATTATGCATGTGAGAGGTGATAGGTCTGACACAGGCACCATGAATAGACAGGAGGGGGATAGATGTACGATATTTCATGGAAGTAAAATCCACTGGATGTGTGATCTCATTAGATATGAGGGAGGTGTAAAGGAGGAGAAAGAGTTAGCAATCACTCCAAAGTTTAAGCTTGGATACAGGACTGAAGTTCAACAGAAATAGGAAAGATGAGAGTAGAAGCAGGTATAGAGGTATGGTGGGGGCAGGAAGTTGAATTCACAACAGGTGGAGACATTGAAAGCTCTAGAATTTAGAGCATAGCCAAGAAGGGGTTAAAATTACTGAAGAAGCATCAGGCAAGTTGGGCCTGAAGTAAATGGCTAATGACTCTTGTAGAAACCTCACATGACAGGAATAAGCTTTTAAATAAAAAAAAAAGCCCCGTATGAAGGCTTTTTGTGTTGGTTTTGTGATGCTGTTTTTGCACAAACCATAAGCATACCTATTTGGGCAAATCTGCTTTCTTGTTGGTATTAGAAGTATTTTCTGTCATCCTGAAATGAAACTGAGAATGATATTCTTAATTATAGAAAATGGAGAGGAAAAATATTTCCCCCCCCCAAAAAAAGCAAAGGAACCTAATGGGGAATGGTGACCATA